>NW_023997464.1:0-22049 GCF_015586225.1 Lucilia sericata | reverse complement strand
TTTGGTTTTAACTGTCATGAGTTGTATAAATATAACAAATTTTTTAACTTTTCAAATCATATATGTTATCTGCAGGATTTCATGTTTCTTTTGCAAAAACCTTTAGGCTTTTTGTTTGTCCAGTTTCTTATACATGTACAGATTTATTTTCCTTAAAAACAACTTTGTAATACATATTTGTTCATTCAAAGCAACATTCGAATTGTATTCATTTTAATTTTTTTTCAAGTGATTTAGTTTTTCTTAGCTTTAAGAGCTTTGGGTTTAGTGGGCTGGTCTGTAAGTTATCTATCTATTTGCTGTGGAAATAAAGTTTTTAAATTCTAAGGCTTATATGGGGGCAGTTTTAGGAAATTTGTCAATATTTCTGTTGGTAACTATGTTAACAAAATGTATCATAATTTGTGCAGATTGTGAACGAAACTAAAATATATAATTAAAATTAAAAAATGTAGCACAATTTTAAAGGAAAACTCCCTCTCCCGTTAATTGAAGATAAATTGTATGAGAAAAAATCAAAAGACTTAGGAAACAAACTTGTTTTTTTAAAGAAATTTTGTTAAAAATAGAAGAAATATATTAATATTAGGAATTTTTGTTTAAATTAGTATTTAAATATATTTTTGAAGTTGTTATACGAAAAAGTACCTTTTTTTCTTCATAGAACCTTTTAAATATAAACAGTTTCTAAGTAGATTTTAAAAAAATATTTTTTTTTGAAAAAGTTTTTTTTTTTTTAAGTACTTTCTTTTCAAAAAGTACTATTTTTCCAAAATTTCCTTTTTTTAAATGTGGTTATTTGAAAAGTAAAAGTTTTCCTTCACATTTTAGAAGAATTCTTTCTAATATTAATAAAACGCCTAATATTCATAGTTAAAACAAAAGACTTAAGAAGCAAACTCTTTTTTTTCAGAAATGTATTGAAATAACCAGCAAATATGTTTTAAAATCAAAAGTTATTGGATAAATTAATGTTAATAAGGCTTATTCTATGGTCATACGGAAATTTCTGTGTTAATTTTGTAAAAGGTACTTTTTTTCAAAAAGTACTTTCTTAAAAAGTACCTTCAACAAAAAGTACTTTTGAAAATTATTTGTCAATTCTAACTAAACTTCCCTTTATATAAAAAAGTAATACTCTAGTATAATTAAAGATAAAATAGTCGCGGTAAAAACAAAAGATTTAAGAAACAAACTTGTTTTTGAAATTTGTTGAAAGAATCGGGAAAAATGTTTACAAATCAAAAGTTTTTTGATAAATCCGGCTAATAAGGCTTTTTCTATAGTACTAAAGAGTTTTTAAGCTAAAATTTGCTAAATAGTACTTTTTCAAAAGTACTTTCATGAAAAGTACCTTTCACAAAAAGTACTTTTTTAAATTATTTTCAATTCTAAATCTCCCTCATTAGAATTGAATTAAAAGGCAAAATGTCGAAGCAAAATAAATGATTTTAAAACAAGTTTGTTTCTTAAGTCTTTTGTTTTGCTTTCAAGAAATTTGTTCGAATAATCGGTAAAATGTTATAAGTCCAAAGTTGTTTTGATAAATCAGAGAGTTATAAGAATTTTTCTTACATAATACGATGTTTTCTATGTTAATTTGAAAAAAGGTACTTTTTTAAAAAGTAAGAACATTTGCCAAAAGTGCTATTTTAAAAGAAATTTGGTCCCCTTTAACAGAAATACACTACAATGTCATTTAAAAACAAATTGCTGGATCAAAAAACGAAAGACTTAAGAAGCAAACTTTTTTTAAAACTAAATTGTTTGCAACACATAAAGCTTTTATCAAAGTATAAAACTTAAATTCATACAATAATTGCCTTTGTTCTTCCAACTCCATTCATAAAATTCTATATTTCTTTCATCTTTTTTTTTGTTCGTCTTATTCTACTTCTAAATCACATAATCATCAACCCTCATTACAACCCACACATTGTATACATATAAAATTTTATTACAAATACATAATAATGTATTCTAAATGCAATTATAGCAGAACAAAACAACAAATTATATTAAGAAAAAAACTAAAAAACGAACTTTAACCAAATTTAGCATTTAATTCATGAAAAAGCAACAATAGAAAAACAATTTTTGTAACAAAAAAAATTGTAGGAGAAATACAAATAAAAGAAGTTGCTTAAACTTAACTTTAACCTTGACAAAAATCTTACACATGAGTGATTTAATAGTTCAACTGCCAAATGCAGTAAAAATAGTAAAAATGTTAACACATACTCACACAATTATTTGGTTTAGAAAAAAAAACTTGCAAACAAATACTATAACAACAAAAATAACATTTATAAACATGTTAAGAAATAAAGAATATACAAAGAAGTAACATTAACGAGACGACCAAAGTTCTTTAAAAAATGGGAAGTTTCATAATGATAAAGACAACTAAGCGGAAAGGTTTTCTATAAAAATAAGTAGTTTTTCAAATTCTGTATGTTCTAGTTATCTAGTAAGAACACTAAGGTCTCTATCGGACATGTTAAAGCTCCACAGGTGGAAATCGAAACCACGACCTCTTATCTCACAAGACTAGAACCTCTCGGATGTGTTTTTTAACGTTAGGTAGTTAGTTAGTTAGTTAGTTAATTATTAATTAATTAATTAGTTAGTTAGTTAGTAGTTGTTAGTAGTTTATTAGTTAGTTAGTAGTTAGTTAGTTAGTTAGTAGTAGTTAGTTAGTTAGTTAGTTAGTTAGTTAGTTAGTTAGTTAGTTAGTTAGTTAGTTAGTTAGTAGTTAGTTAGTTAGTTAGTTAGTTAGTTAGTTAGTAGTTAGTTAGTTAGTTAGTTAGTTAGTAGGTTAGTTAGTTAGTTAGTTAGTTAGTTAGTTAGTTAGTTAGTTAGTTAGTTAGTAGTAGTTAGTAGTTAGTTAGTTAGTTAGTTAGTTAGTTAGTTAGTAGTTAGTTAGTTAGTTAGTAGTTAGTTATTAGTTAGTTAGTTAGTTAGTT
Organism: Lucilia sericata; assembly: GCF_015586225.1. NCBI lineage: Eukaryota > Metazoa > Arthropoda > Insecta > Diptera > Calliphoridae > Lucilia > Lucilia sericata. Next base: position 19,083 of record NW_023997464.1, on the reverse strand, counting down.
AGTTAGTTAGTTAGTTAGTTAGTTAGTTAGTAGTTAGTTAGTAGTTAGTTAGTTAGTTAGTTAGTTAGTTAGTTAGTAGTTAGTTAGTTAGTTAGTTAGTTAGTTAGTTAGTTAGTTAGTTAGTTAGTTAGTTAGTTAGTAGTTTAGTTAGTTAGTTAGTTAGTTAGTAGTTAGTAGTTAGTTAGTTAGTAGTTAGTTAGTTAGTTAGTTAGTTAGTTAGTTAGTTAGTAGTTAGTTAGTTAGTTAGTTAGTTAGTTAGTTAGTTAGTTAGTTAGTTAGTTAGTTAGTAGTAGTTAGTTAGTTAGTTAGTAGTTCGTTAGTTAGTTAGTTAGTTAGTTAGTAGTTAGTTAGTTAGTTAGTTAGTTAGTTAGTTAGTTAGTTAGTTTAGTTAGTAGTTAGTAGTTAGTTAGTTAGTAGTTAGTTAGTTAGTTAGTTAGTAGTTAGTTTAGTTAGTTAGTTAGTTAGTTAGTAGTAGTTAGTTAGTAGTTAGTTAGTTAGTAGTTAGTTAGGTAGTTAGTTAGTTAGTTAGTTAGTTAGTTAGTTAGTTAGTTAGTAGTTAGTTAGTTAGTAGTAGTTAGTTAGTTAGTTAGTTAGTTAGTTAGTTAGTTAGTTAGTAGTTAGTAGTTAGTTAGTTAGTTAGTTAGTTAGTTAGTTAGTTAGTAGTTAGTTAGTTAGTTAGTTAGTTAGTTAGTAGTTAGTTAGTTAGTTAGTTAGTTAGTTAGTTAGTAGTTAGTTAGTAGTAGTTAGTTAGTTAGTTAGTAGTAGTTAGTAGTAGTTAGTTAGTTAGTAGTTAGTTAGTTAGTTAGTAGTTAGTTAGTTAGTAGTAGTAGTTAGTTAGTTAGTTAGTTAGTTAGTTAGTTAGTTAGTAGTGGGCGTCGAACCACGACCTTCGGTCCATCGGACTGAATTTTAAAAAAAAATATAAAAATTATTAAATTTTTTTATTTCTAAATTTGTAAAACTTTAGTCCCAATTAAGTCAAAATTGGAAAATTTAACTTATCAAAAAAGTAGTAAAAAAGACTATTTAAGACATTATAAAATATTATTATTTTTATATAATTTATAATTTTTCGTTTAAAATTAAGCAAACAGTGGCAAAATTTAACGTTTTTACAAAGTAGTAAGTAGTACACTTTCATCTAATTATAAAATGTTCGTATTTTTAGAAATTTATAATGTTTTAGTTCGAATTATGCCAAAAGTAAAAAAAATTGAGATTTTTAGAAAAGTAGTAGAAAAAGTACTTTTTCAGATATTGCAGTATGTCGTTATTTTTATAAAATTTATAATATTTTAGGTCCAATTAAGCTAGAATAAAGAATTTTCTTACTTTTAAGATATAAAAAAAAGTAGTAGAAAAGTACTATATATTTTCAAAATCATAACATTTTGTTATTTTTATAAGATTTATAATGTTTTTGTTCGAATTATACCAAAAATAACAAAATTTGAGATTTTAAAAAAAGTAGTAGAAAAAGTACCTTTTTCAAAATTATAATATTTTGATATTTTTATGAAATTTTTAACTTTTTGGTTCGAATTAGGCAGAAAATAGCAAAATTTAAGATTGTTAAAAAAGTAGTAGAAAAGTATTTTTTTAAAATTTCGTTATTTTTAGGAAATTTAACAGATTTTAATACGAATTAAACAAGAAATAGCATTCTTTTTACGAAACTCCCCCCATAATTGTAAGGCATTATACAAACATACCTCAAACGCATTGTAAATCAAATGAATAGAACTCAAAATAACAGAACAATGGATCATCAAACAAACCAAATAAAGAACTATGCAAAAAAATAAAAAAATAAATATTCTTAACAAAATGATTTTTTAAACAGAGCATAAATCCCTTTAAAGAAACAGCTTAGAGCCACATAATATCGAAAAAAACTTACACACACACCACAGCATTAAACAAATCATACAAATTATCTTGAACAAAAAAACTTTAAACATGATGCAATATCTAAACAAAGTTATAAGGCATGAAAGTGTAAGTAAGCTGATGTATGTGTGTGCATTATTATAGTGGGTGGCATATAATTAAAGTAATTTTAGGTTTTTTATATTATTATAATTTTGTGGTTTAATTTATAATGTATTGCTTTAGTTAAATTAAACTTTAAAAATCTATTTATGATTGTAGCACATTATTTTCAAATTAACGCTTTTTTATTTAAGTTTCAGTTTTCATCTTGGTTCCCCCTTATTTAATCTTTAATATAGTTTTTTTTTTTATGATTATTATTTAGGTAGTTATGTTGTCTAATTTGTAATTATAACGTTTTCAATTTCATTTCAAGTTCAAAACATTTATTTCCAGTTGCTTGGCTTTTTATTAAAGAAAAAAAATAAAACGTAAACGGTAGCATGTGAGCTTAAAACTATGGTAAAGTTAATGTTAGAAAATTTCTTGTTCATTGTTGAAACTTTCTTTAAACAGGCGTAACGAATTTTTGTTACACATTTTTTTTTGTCTAATATTGTAAAGTAATTTGTTAGATTACGTTTTGTTTTGGTTGGCAAACTTGGTCTTCCAGTTTAAATGGGTCTTTTTGTTAGAAATTTCAAGGTTAAGGTTAAATGAAATGAAAATTATTTAATAATTAAGTTGTAGTTATATTACGTCTTTTTAAAAAGTAAGAAAAATATAGCAAATTTTAGGCTTTTAAAAAAGTAGTAGAAAAAGTACTTTTTTAAATTTTAAAATTTTGTTATTTTTATAAAATTTATAATGTCTGAGGTCGCATATAGCAAAAACTAATCATTTTCTTGATTTTTTAAAAAAGTAGTAGAAAAAGTTCTTTTTTTAAAGTTATAAAATTTTGTTATTTTTATGAAATTTATGATGTGTTAAGTTGATCTAAGCAATATATAGCATAATTTAACATATCAAAAAAAGTAGCAGAAAAAGTACTTTTTAAAACTTATAAAATTACGTTATTTTATAAAATTAATAATATTTTAGATCAAATGAAGCAAAAACTAATAATTTTCCTGATTTTTAAAAAAGTAGTACAAAAGTACTTTTTTCAAAATTATAAAATTTTGTTATTTTTAGCAAATTTATAATGTTTTAGTTGGAATAAAGCGAAAAATAGAAAAATTTGAAGACTTTTAAAAGGTAGTGGAAAAGTACTTTTTGAAAACTATAAAATTTTGTTATTTTTATGAAATTTATAATGTTTTAGGTCTAATTAAGTAAAATAAAGACAGATTTAAGATTTTTAAAGAAGTAGTAGAAAAATTACCTATTTCAAAATTATAAAATTTTGTTATCTTTATAAAATTTATAATGTCTTAGGTCAAATTAAGCAAAAACTAATCATTTTCTTGATTTTTAAAAAAGTAGTAGAAAAAGTGCTTTTTTCAAAATTATAAAATTTTGTTATTTTAATGAATTTAATGGTGTGTTAAGTAGAGCTAAGCAATATATAACATAATTTAACATTTCAAAAAAAGTAGCAGAAAAAGTACTTTTTTGAAGTAGCTTTTAAAGCTTTTTAAAGCTAAAATTTCGTTATTTTTATAAAATTAATAATGTTTTAGGTCAAATTAAGCAAAAACTAATTATTTTCCTGATTTTTAAAAAAGTAGTGGTTAAAAAAGTACTTTTTTCAAAATTTTTTTATTTTTAGCAAATTTATTAGCGAAATATAGAAAAATTTTAAAATTTTTGTTATTTTTCAAATTTAAGATTTTTAAAAAAGTAGCAGAAAAAGTACTTTTTTAAAACTTATAAAATTTCGCTATTTTTATAAAATTTATAAGTTTTTAGGTCTAATTAAGCCAAAATAGCGATTTTTTTCAAAAAGGTAGTAGAAAAAGTACTTTTTTCAAAATTATAAAATTTTTTTATTTTAATAAAATTAATAATGTTTCAGGTCAAATTTAAGCAAAAACTAGTACGTTTTTAAAACTTTTAAAATTTGGTTATTTTTATAAAATTTATCATGTTTTCGGTCGAATTAAGCAAAATATAACAAAATTTAAGATTTTTAAAAAAGTAGTAGAGAAAGTAATTTTTCAAAATTAGAAAATTTTATTATTTTAACTAAATTAATAATGCTTTTGTTATAATTAGATAAAGAATAGCCAAACTTAAGATTTTAAAAAAAGTAGTAGAAAAAGTACTTTTTCAAAATTAGAAAATTTTATTATTTTAACAAAATTTATAATGTTTTTGTTATAATTAGGTAAAAATAGCCAAATTTAAGATTTTTAAAAAAGTAGTAGAAAAAGTACTTTTTTTAAATTCAAGAAATTTTCTATTTTTATAAAACTTAAAATGTTTTAGTAGAATTAAGTAAAATTAGCAAAACTGAAGACTTAAAAAAGTAGTAAAATATGTATAAAAGTTTGTATCTTAAGTCTTTTGTTCTTGAGGAACAAAATATTATTTGATTGTCAAGCTCTTTTTAAGTAGCAACCTTAGTCCTTAATGTTTAGTAAGGTTCTTAACAAAAGATTTATAAAGATTAATTTCCCTCTAAAGGTCTAATTTGTAAAGACTTGTAATTTAAACTTGTTTTATTTTAAAACAATATAATTGATGACTGATTGAAATTAATTGAAATTCACTCATATTCATAATTCACACTTATATCGTTAAAAAAAACCGGGATATTTTTTTTCAATTTCACCCCAATTATTTATTTATATTTGTACTTCAACATGATGATGGATCATCATACAACCAGATAACACTCCCTTTACTTTTGTTGATGTCAATAACACAAAATTATTATTTGTCTGGATTTCAATGTTTACAAATCAGATTGTTTTATATGTCAGGCCGTAAAAACTGCAATGTCAAAATTGTAATTTTTTTAGGACAACGATCATTTGTCATAAATAACAGCTATGTATAGTATCTTACACAAACTCGTTAACAAATATATAAAACTGTAACAAATCATAAAAATATTTTTACGCATCATCAGCAAAACAGAAGAACTAACTGATCATCATCATACTCAAAAAGATCATCATCATCATAACACTGCCCTAAAATAAACACAAAAAACAATGAAACAAAGTGGTGGCTGGTGTTGAAGTCAAGCAGAAGATGTAATGTTAAAGAAGTAGCCATAAAACAAAACAACAATTGTTAAGTAATAAAAAGATTTTTAGCAAAACGCCAAATACAACACAACTCAACGAGAAAAAAAAGAGCAAACGTGATAAAATTTCACATTGATGATTGATCACTCCCTAAGGGGCGTAAGGCCAAAAGAAAAAACTGAACTAAAATAATATTGTTTTTTGTTTTAAAATAAACAAAACTGTTAACAAACAGAACGAAAGAACAATAAACATAAACCCAGATATAAATTATAAATTTTTATTATTTTAATACAATTGATGAAAATCGTTATGAATTTGCTTGTGAAAAAAAAAATGACAAATTGTCATGAGTCAGTAGCCAAAGTCAAGAAGAAGCTAAGTAGAGCAGATCTTTTAGATCTGTTAAGAAAATTTAAAAAATGGAAACTTAAGAAATGAGTCATGTTTTGAATTTTTAAAATTCACTACTATAACAGATCGACAGAAGACTATTTCCAGAACAGACAGTCTAGTCTAAAGTCAAACTATAGTCTATAGACTAGACTATAGACTAGTCTATAGTCTAGTCTATAGTCTAGTCTAGTCTAGTCTATAGTCTAGTCTATAGTCTAGTCTATAGTCTAGTCTATAGTCTAGTCTATGTCTAGTCTATAGTCTAGTCTATAGTCTAGTCTATAGTCTAGTCTATAGTCTAGTCTATAGTCTAGTCTATAGTCTAGCTATAGTCTAGTCTAAGTCTAGTCTATAGTCTAGTCTATAGTCTAGTCTATAGTCTAGTCTATAGTCTAGTCTATAGTCTAGTCTATAGTCTATCTATAGTCAATAGTCTATAGTCTAGTCTATAGTTCTAGTCATGTCTATCTATAGTCTAGTCTATAGTCTAGTCTATAGTCTAGTCTATAGTCTAGTCTATTCTAGTCTATAGTCTAGTCTATAGTCTATCGTCTAGTCTATAGTCTAGTCTATAGTCTGTCTAGTCTATAGTCTAGTCTTAGTCTAGTCTATAGTCTAGTCTATAGTCTAGTCTATAGTCTAGTCTATAGTCTAGTCTATAGTCTAGTCTATAGTCTATCTAGTCTATAGTCTAGTCTATAGTCTAGTCTAGTCTTGTCTATAGTCTAGTCTATAGTCTAGTCTATAGTCTAGTCTATAGCTGTCTATAGTCTAGTCTATAGTCTAGTCTATAGTCTAGTCTATAGTCTAGTCTATAGTCTAGTCTATAGTCTAGTCTATAGTCTAGTCTAAAGTCTAGTCTATAGTCTAGTCTATAGTCTAGTCTATAGTCTAGTCTATAGTCTAGTCTATAGTCTAGTCTATAGTCTAGTCTATAGTCTAGTCTATAGTCTAGTCTATAGTCTAGTCTATAGTCTAGTCTATAGTCTAGTCTATAGTCTAGTCTATAGTCTAGTCTATAGTCTAGTCTATAGTCTAGTCTATAGTCTAGTCTATAGTCTAGTCTATAGTCTAGTCTATAGTCTAGTCTATAGTCTAGTCTATAGTCTAGTCTATAGTCTAGTCTATAGTCTAGTCTATAGTCTAGTCTATAGTCTAGTCTATAGTCTAGTCTATAGTCTAGTCTATAGTCTAGTCTATAGTCTAGTCTATAGTCTAGTCTATAGTCTAGTCTATAGTCTAGTCTATAGTCTAGTCTATCTAGTCTATAGTCTAGTCTATAGTCTAGTCTATAGTCTAGTCTATAGTCTAGTCTATAGTCTAGTCTATAGTCTAGTCTATAGTCTAGTCTATAGTCTAGTCTATAGTCTAGTCTATAGTCTAGTCTATAGTCTATCTATAGTCTAGTCTATAGTCTAGTCTATAGTCTAAGTCTATAGTCTAGTCTATAGTCTAGTCTATAGTCTAGTCTATAGTCTAGTCTTAGTCTAGTCCTATAGTCTATTCTATAGTCTAGTCTAGTATAGTCTAGTCTATAGTCTAGTCTATAGTCTAGTCTATAGTTAGTCTATAGTCTAGTCTATAGTCTAGTCTATAGTCTGAGTCTATAGTCTAGTCTATAGTCTAGTCTATAGTCTAGTCTATAGTCTAGTCTATAGTCTAGTCTATAAGTCTAGGTCTATAGTCTAGTCTATAGGTCTAGTCTATAGTCTAGTCTATAGTCTAGTCTATAGTCCTAGTCTATAAGTCTAGTCTAGTAAGTCTAGTCTATAGTCTAGTCTATAGTCTAGTCTATAGTCTAGTCTATAGTCTAGTCTATAGTCTAGTCTATAGTCTAGTCTATAGTCTAGTCTATATAGTCTAGTCTATAGTCTAGTCTATAGTCTAGTCTATAGTCTAGTCTATAGTCTAGTCTATAGTATATCTATAGTCTAGTCTATAGTCTAGTCTATAGTCTAGTCTATAGTCTAGTCTATAGTCTAGTCTATAGTCTAGTCTATACTCTAGTCTATACTCTAGTCTGTAGTCTAGTCTGTAGTCTAGTCTTAGTCTAATCTATAGTCTAGTCTATAGTCTAGTCTATAGTCTAGTCTATAGTCTAGTCTATAGTCTAGTCTATTGTCTAGTCTTAGTCTAGTCTATATCTAGTCTGTAGTCTTGTCTGTAGTCTAGTCTATATCTAGTCTATATATAGTCTTACTCTAGTCTGTAGTCTGTCTGCAGTCTAGTCTATAATCTAGTCTATATAACTGTTATAAAAGTATAATTTTCTAATTTAAACTGTTATACACTAAGAATTAGTTATGGAAAGCTGTTATACATAGACAATTTTTATAGCTAATTGCCGCAAATAATACAAATAAATTTTGCGAAATGATTTTACTATAGAAACTGTTATACGGGGAAAATTTTTCTAAAAAAAACTGTTATACAAAAATAATGTTCTGGAAAAAATTCCAACGAGAGCTACAGTAAATTTGTATACAAAGCCAATATTCTATAAATAATTGATAAACATATTAATGCAGTTTGTTATTTGTAAAACTATAGAGAAGCTTGTGCAAAAGTTATTTGTATATATCTGTTATACATAGGTATATGGAATGATTCACTTTTATAATATAGGGTCTCTTTTGCATTTAAAGTTATTACATTGTTTGTAATATTTTTTTCGAAACAATCCTCAACATTGTCATGATTATTCCATTTTAATCTTAACATAAATCTAGAACACTTTGTTTGAAAATGGTATTGTGTGTTGGCATTTTTTGTGACTTGTTTCAAACACAGTTTGCTCTCTTCTAATTAAATTTATTTTTATTTTTTTCCTTTAGATTTTATATGTTTTTTATACATATTTATGACCATAAATTGCATGATTGCCATCATTGTAGTATAATTTTAAAAAAAAAAAACTTAACTTGTTGTCTTCACTCTAAACTGAACTGAACTTAAGTAAAGTAAATTATAATAACATTTTGTTTATTTTTTTTTTTGTATTTGCCAAGGTCATAAGCAATTATTTTAATTTTTTTGCTATTTAATTTTATATTTTTCGAAGCAACATGCTGTTGTTGTTTTTTTTTTTTTTTTGCATTATTTTAAATTACGAGTCACAATATTCTTTAAATTAGTAACATACATTTAAACTTATATTTGCTTTAAATTAAATATTTTTATATACTCTTCATTTTTTTCAGTTTTGTTTAAATTGGCTTAATGCCATTAGTTGTTAAGAAGTAGAAAAAAAATGTATAATAATTATTTATAAGAAACAATTGTTAATACAATTTGTTTATGTTAGTTTTTTTATGTTCTGCTTTAGTTTTCATTCAAGTGGAGAAACTAGAGTAAAACGTGTTTAAAATTAATAATAATAATTTATTTATTGTTTTTTTGTTATTATTTAGTACTTAGTAAGTTTTTTTATGTGGAAATTTAAAGTAGATCAAGTTTAAAGTTAATGTTTATAAAATTACACGTATATATAATTTTTAAGAATTAATTGTTGTGTTTAAATAAATTTCGAAGCTTTATGCGAAGAAAGGATTTATAATTTATTGATATGTAAGTAGCCAAAGTTGTTCAGTGTAAAAAAGTTAAATTGAAGTTTTTTTAGAAAAAAGCTATACCTCCGAATTTCTAGGAAAATATGTTTAATGTAAAAAAAGCGTAATTGAAAACTTATTAGAAAAAAGCTTTTGAAGCTTTTTAAGAAAAAAAGTTTTGAAGCATTTTTAGAAAAGTGTTTTGCTAAAGGCTTTTTAAGAAAAAACATGTTGGTGAAAAGCTATTTTTGAAAAATGAAGATATTTTATAAAAGCTTTTTGAACAAAAGTTGTTCTGTTTAAAAAAGTTAAATTGAAGCTTTTTTAGAAAAAAGAAATACTTTCGAATTTCTGGAAAATATGTTTTATGTAAAAAAGCCTAATTTAAGACTTTTTAGAAAAATGCTTTCGATTTTTTTTGTTTTGAAAAAAGCTAAAAGCTTTTAAAAAAACAGTGTTTTGCTAAAAGATTTTTAAAAGAAAAATGTTTTGCTAAAAGCTTTTTAAGAAAAAAAAAAACATTTTGGTGAACAACTTTTTTTGAAAAATTAGGTTTTTTATTAAAGCTTTTTCAAGAAAAAATGTTAATTTGAAGCTTTTTAAAAAAAGAAATACTTCCGAATTTTTGGAAAATATTTTTAATATATAAAAGAGTAATTGAAGACTTTTTAGAAAAATGCTTTTAAAGCTTTTTTTTAGAAAAAAAGCTAAAAGCTTTTAAAGAAAACAGTGTTTTGCTAAAAGCGTTTAAAAAAACATTTTGGTAAAAAGCTTTTTTTGAAAAATGAAGCTTTTTTATAAAAAGCGTTTTCTAGAAAAAGCCTTTTGGAAAAAAAAAACTTTTAAAAATTCTTTTTAAGAAAAACCCGTTTTGCTAATAGCTTTTAAGATAAGTGAAAAGCCTTTTTAGAAAAGAAGCTTTTTTATGAAAGCTTTTTTAGAAAATAAGCTTTTTATGAATAGCTTGTTAAGAAAATAAGCTTTTTTATGAATAGCTTTTTAAGAAAAGAAGCTTTTTTAAAAAAAGCTTTTGACGATAAGCTTTTTCTAGAAAAAACCTTTTTAAGGAAAAACTTTAAAAAATGCCAAAAGTCTTTTTAAGAAATACTCAAAAACTTTAAAAAAAAGCATGTTGGTAAAAAACTTTTTTAGAAAAGCAGCTTTTTTTATGCAAAGCCTTTAACGAAAAGCTTTTTCTAGAAAAAAAAAACCTTTTTGAAGAACAACTTTAAAAAATCTTTTTATTAAGATGCTGTTATAAACCTTTTTTATGAAAAGCTCAAAATAGCTTTTCGATGAAAAGCTTAAAATAGCTTCTTGATGAAAAGCGTAAAATAGCTTTTGGATGAAAAGCTTAAAATAGTTTTTGACTGAAAAGCTTAAAATAGTTTTTTGACGAAAAGCTTAAAATAGCTTTTTGATAAAAATCTTTATAGAAAAAGTTATTTAATGATTTTTTTTAGAAGAAATTAAAAAAAAAATATTTTACAAAAATATCTAATTTATATTTAAGCTTTTTAGCGAAAAATGCAAAAAAAGATATTAAAGCTTTTTATAGACATGAAAACCTTTAATAAAGCTTTTTTCCCGAATAAAAGCTTTTCTAGGAAAAACTATAATTATAGTTTTATTCAAAAAAGCATTTTATATAAATTATTATATTTGCTTAATCAAAACGAGCTTAAAAAAACTTTCAGATTTGAACCAAATTTTTTAAGAAAGCTTTTTACTAAAAGGTTTTTTTTCCAATTTTATTTTATGGAAAAAGTTTTAGCTGAAAATCAAAAAAAATTGGAACAAACTTCTTAGTGAAGTGTTATGAAAAGTTTTGTTCAAATAAACTTTAGATTGCAAAACTTTTTCGTTAAGTTTAGGAAGGTAATAGAAAACAAGTTTTCTAGATATGTTTTGGCCAAAAAGCTTTTATATTGAAAGCAAAGCTTTTTCTTAAAAACACGAGTTATATTTACTTTTTAACTTTCTTTTATAATAAACTTTATAATTCCCATGTGTTTTTGTTATAATAATTCTGCGCCTTTAAAGCTAATTTCACTTTCTTAACTTTAACCTTTCAAGGCCTAATTTTCCTGCCATAGACATGCATGCAATAAGCTTTTGATAGGAAAAAAACTAAGTCACCTAAAATCTCAAGAAACTGAAAAAGCTAAAAACACTTGACTTAAAGCAAAAAAAAAAAGCAATTCCTGCAGAGTATACCAGGGAACAACTGTTAGTTTATTAAAACAAAAAAAAACTACTAAAATCAAATAAACAATTTAAAAATGTCTCGCCTGTAAGCAGACTTAGAAAATCTCGACAAAAAAAATCGAAAAAAAAAACTTAAATAAACTTTGAAAGTTGTTAAGCAGGCTGTTTGTTAATGTAGCTGCTTTTACAGCTTCACAAACTAGAGGTGGTGGTGCTGTTGCCAGTTCGTTGTTGTTGTTGTTGTGGTAATGTCTGCCTGCCACACCACCTTCACTTTGTTTATAGAGAGTATGTCTGTGTATTAGAGTTTTTCTTTAAAATCAGGAGTAGCTGCTTTCAAATTGGTGGTCGTTTTTTTTCGAGGTTTTATTTGCTAACATTTTGCTTCTTTTTTTTTTTGGTTTGATTTTGTTGTTGTTCGTGGGAATTGGTTCATTAGAATTTTCATTTTATTTCTTTAAATATTATTCACGGACTTTTTCCCGCTACCAGCAATATTGGTCATCATCTTCAACTCTTTTATTTTCTTTTATATTTTACAATAACACTAAATGTTGGCAACATTTAACAATTTTTCAAAGATGCGATTATTTTTTCATTTAACTCTCTTTGGAGTTTGTGGCAAACAGCTCCTGCAATTGTTTATTATTTCAGTTCTCTAGAGGTACCAACTAAAGAAAAAAAACAAGAAAACAAAATCTTTTGGAAAACATTTTGCATGTGTTTTAATGCCTCAAAATGTTGAACTGTTTAACTGTTAGTGTTTGTGGTAGCTGTGTTTGCTGTGGCAAGCGCGTTAAGTAAATGTGTCGTTTTCTTTCATTTTAACATGGCACTTGCAACACACTTTTTTTAATGCTTTCTTAAGTTTTTTCTAAAATATTTTTTTTGGCTTCTTTCTTGGCTGCCTGTGTTAAGTTGTGAGATTTATTTGTTGTTGTTTTGTCTGTTTTCTGTGCTTCTTTGGCTGCTTTAGAGATGGGTTAGGTTGACTTGTTATCTTGAGTTATATTTAGAGTTTGTTTCTGGATTTTGCTGCTTTATTTAGTTTAATGTTGTTAAACACAAAGTCAAAAGTCAATTAAATAAGAGCACTGATTTGTTAGTTGTTGTAGTTTTTTCTTTATTGCTTGGTTTTTATGGAGGTGGTGGTATTTGTTTAAAACAAACATTGATTTTAATTTGGTGTTTTCATTGATTTTAATGGTGGGAAATTTCTGGCTGATTTTTTGTGCAGGAGTTTTTTAGGAAAATCTCAAAACTTTTGGGAATACAATTTTAAGGCGAAAGTGAAATGTTTAAGGGGTTTTTGTTGGTAACTGTTGAAAATAAATTGATGTTTAAAAAATTTAAAAAAGATTTTGAATATAGACTAGACTGTAGACTAGACTATAGACTAGACTATAGACCAGACTATAGAACAGACTATAGAATAGACTATGGACTAGACTATGACTAGACTAAACTATAAACTAGGCTATAGACTAGACTAGACTATAGACTATAGACTATTAGACTATAGACTAGACTATAGACCAGACTGGACTATAGACTAGACTATGGACTAGACTATAGACTAGACTATAGACTAGACTATAGACTAGACTATAGACTAGACTATAGACTAGACTATAGACTAGACTATAGACTAGACTATAGAGTAGACTATAGACTAGACTATAGACTAGACTATAGACTAGACTATAGAGTAGACTATAGACTAGACTATAGACTAGACTATAGACTAGACTATAGACTAGACTATAGACTAGACTATAGACTAGATACAGACTAGACTATAGACTAGACTATAGACTAGACTATAGACTAGACTATAGACTAGACTATAGACTAGACTATAGACTAGACTATAGACTAGACTACTAGACCTATAGACTAGACTATAGACTAGACTATAGACTAGACTATAGACTAGACTATAGACTGACTATAGACTAGACTATAGACTAGACTATAGACTAGACTATAGACTAGACTATAGACTAGACTATAGACTAGACTATAGACTAGACTATAGACTAGACTATAGACTAGACTATAGACTAGACTATAGACTAGACTATAGACTAGACTATAGACTAGACTATAGACTAGACTATAGACTAGACTAGAGAATAGACTATAGACTAGACTATAGACTAGACTATAGACTAGACTATAGACTAGACTATAGACTAGGACTATAGACTAGGACTATAGACAGGACTATCGACTAGGACTATAGACTAGACTATAGACTAGACTATAGACTAGACTATAGACTAGACTATAGACTAGACTATAGACTAGACTATAGACTAGACTATAGACAGACTATAGACTAGACTATAGACTAGACTATAGACTAGACTATAGACTAGACTATAGACTAGACTATAGACTAGACTATAGACTAGACTATAGACTAGACTATAGACTAGACTATAGACTAGACTATAGACTAGACTATAGACTAGACTATAGACTAGACTATAGACTAGACTATAGACTAGACTATAGACTAGACTATACGACTAGACTTAGACTAGACTATAGACTAGACTATAGACTAGACTATAGACTAGACTATAGACTAGACTATAGACTAGACTATAGACTAGACTATAGACTAGTACCTATAGACTAGACTATAGACTAGACTATAGACTAGACTATAGACTAGACTATAGACTAGACTATAGCCTAGACTATAGACTAGACTATAGACTAGACCTATAGACTAGACTATAGACTAGACTATAGACTAGACTATAGACTAGACTATAGACTAGACTATAGACTAGACTATAGACTAGACTATAGACTAGACTATAGACTAGACTATAGACTAGACTATAGACTAGACTATAGACTAGACTATAGACTAGACTATAGACTAGACTATAGACTAGACTATAGACTAGACTATAGACTAGACTATAGACTAGACTATAGACTAGACTATAGACTAGACTATAGACTAGACTATAGACTAGGACTATAGACTAGACTATAGACTAGACTATAGACTAGACTATAGACTAGACTATAGACTAGACTATAGACTAGACTATAGACTAGACTATAGACTAGACTATAGACTAGACTATAGCTAGACTATAGACTAGACTATAGACTAGACTATAGACTAGACTATAGACTAGACTATAGACTAGACTATAGACTAGACTATAGACTAGACTATAGACTAGACTATAGACTAGACTATAGACTAGACTATAGACTAGACTATAGACTAGACTATAGAATAGACTATAGACTAGACTATAGACTAGACTATAGGACTAGACTAGACTAGACTAGACTATAGACTAGACTATAGACTAGACTATAGACTAGACTATAGACTAGACTATAGACTAGACTATAGACTAGACTATAGACTAGACTATAGACTAGACTATAGACTAGACTATAGACTAGACTATAGACTAGACTATAGACTAGATTATTGACTAGACTATAGACTAGACTATAGACTAGACTATAGACTAGACTATAGACTAGACTATAGAATAGACTATAGACTAGACTATAGACTAGACTATAGACTAGACTATAGACTAGACTATAGACTAGACTATAGACTAGCCTATAGACTAGACTATAGACTAGACTATAGACTAGACTATAGACTAGACTATAGACTAGACTATAGACTAGACTATAGACTAGACTATAGACTAGACTATAGATAGACTATAGACTAGACTATAGAATAGACTAGACTAGACTATAGACTAGACTATAGACTAGACTATAGACTAGACTATAGACTAGACTATAGACTAGCCTATAGACTAGACTATAGACTAGACTATAGACTAGACTATGACTAGACTATAGACTAGACTATAGACTAGACTATAGTCTAGACTATAGACTAGACTATAGACTAGACTATAGTCTAGACTATAGACTAGACTATAGACTAGACTATAGACTAGACTATAGACTAGACTAGACTAGACTATAGACTAGACTATAGTCTAGACTATAGACTAGACTATAGACTAACTATAGTCTAGACTATAGACTAGACTATAGTCTAGACTATAGACTAGACTATAATCTAGACTAGACTAGACTAGACTATAGACTAGATTATAGTCTAGACTATAGACTAGACTATAGACTAGACTATAGACTAGACTAGACTATAGACTAGACTATAGTCTAGACTATAGACTAGACTATAGACTAGACTATAGTCTAGACTATAGACTAGACTATAGACTACACTAGACTATAGAACTAGTCTATAGCCTAGTCTATAGTCTGGTCTATAGTCTTGTCTATTGTCAAGTCTATAGTCTAGTCTATAATTTAGTCTATATTGAAGCCTATAGTGTAGTCTATATTGTCGTCTATAATCTAGTCTATAGTCTTGTCTATAGTTTGTTCTCAATTAGCGTTAAACATTGTACCTTTGGTAACGTCCATTCTTCCTTCATTATTGTGATTGTATGCAAACTTCTCACTTAATCCTCGTAGTTCATTTCTTAAGCATAATTTTGTATAACTTCATTTAAATTAATAACGCAAAAATAAAAAAAACTTATACATTATTATTGACAGAAGATAAAAATCATTTAATTTATTATGTTTTTTATTTTTATTTGGCACAAAAAAAAACTGTATTTATCTTTATTTAAATTATTAATTCGAAAAGTGTTATTTGTATTAATATTAATTACATTTTAGCACAAGCTATAAATTTCTTTAGAATGTGCACAAAAACCCCTTTAAGCTCCTAAAACTCCGCTAAAAAAACTCGCCTTAAAATTGTTTGTGTTTTTTTTTTTTTTTCTTCTTTTTTTTGCTTAATGTTAATAATTAGTGAGCTAAATTTCGCACATCATTATACAATGTTTAATATTTTGAATGCAATTAAATTATTTATTTTTTTGTATTTGTTGGATTTTTTTTAATTTTGAGATCATCTGTTAATAATATGGTTAGAAACAATAAAAAATGCAAAAAGAAATTAATAAATAAATTTTTAATTTATTAAAATCCAAAAGCAAAAGTTTTAATTATTTTGGTTTAAAATGTGTTTTTTTCGACAAATTTGACAGTATTATTAATTAATTGTGAAGTATAAGTTAATTAAAATAATGTAAATTGAAAATAATTATTAATTTTTTTTGATAAGAAAATTTCAAGGTGTTAAGGGATAAAAAATTTTGACAAAAAGAGGAAATAAATTTTAAAATTTTTTTCAAAATTGTTTTATTAGATAAAAATTTAACAGTTTTTATAAATTTAATATTAAATTTTTTTTAAAGGAAAATTTTGTTTCACTATTTGGATTATAAAACAAAAGACTTAAGACACATGCTGTACATTAGCTGTTATCAGTTTAATTTTGTTATTATTATGTATATGAAATCTATTCCTAATTTATTAAAATTTTATTAAATAATTGTTTTATTACTATTTTAAAGACAAAAGCCTTGACTTTTTTCTCGTTCCATTTTTTTCTATTTGTTAGCAAATTAGCATAACATATCATTTTGACAATATAAATACTATAAAACTTGTAAAAAATCATAAACAATGATGTATTATTATTATTTTTTTTAATATATTAATATAAACAAAATTTTTCGACCATAATTTTAACAACAACTACAATTGCTTTAAAATAAAGACATTTAAAATTAATTGTTTATTTAGCTAATTGAGCAGAAACCTTGCATTTATTAAAGTAAATTCTACTTTTCAACCAAAACAAACTGAAAACTTCTATCATGTTCACATTTCAAACCAAGAAAAAAAATCTCATTTAATTAGGTGTCCATGTCTAAGTATAATAAAACAGGAAATCTAATTTAAATTAATTTTTTTAAATAATATTTAACATTATTCAACTATTTGTTTAATAAATGTATATTAACATTATCATAAGGAAGATTTGTGGAGCTAATTAAATATTAGAATTATTAAAATACCAGCCTCGTGTGTGTAGAAAGTATGAAAAAACTAAAAAAACATTCTCTAAAATTTGCACGCTATACTAGATAGTGGCTCTAAAACCCCTCAGGGTCTACTAAGGAAAATCAAAGGTAAACAATGAACAGTATTACCCACACAAATCTTTAAGTATAAGAGATAAATATTTCTTAACTTAAAATACAAATATCCAAACATTAAGCCTCGAACCCCCCAGGGGTCACAAAACACTTTTTTAATTTGAATCACAATAATCAAAATGTGTTTAAAATCCTTCCAAAAAACTAATAAATACAAGAAAGGCAACAGTCTATTATGTATTTGATATACTAGGCAGTGGCTTTAAAACCCCTGAAGGGCTAGTAAGGAAAAATAATTGTTAACAACGAACTGTATTACCCACACAGAACTTTAAGTATAAGAGACATTTATTTCTTAACTAAAAATGCAAATATCCAAATATTAACCTTCACCACTTAAGGGGTCACATAAGGCTTTTTTAACTTGAAGCACACTAATCAAAAGATGTTTAAAATACTTCCAAAAAACTAACAACTAAGGCAACAGTTCATTATATATTTGATATACTAGGCTTTGGCCCTAAAACCCCCGAGGGTCTACAAAGGAACAACTAAAGTGAACAACAAACTGTATTATCCATATAAACCTTTAAGTATAAGAGATAATATTTTCTTAACTTAAAATACAAATATCCAAACATTAAAGCTCGAACCCCCCCGGGGGTCTCTTAACACTTTTTTTTAATTTGAATCACTATAGAGCAAAAGTGCATAAAATTCTTCTGCAAAAAGTACTAAAAACAAAGAAAGGCAACAATAAATCCACGTTCATCATGTATTAGATATACTAGGCAGTGGCTATAAAACCCCCCGAGGGGCTACTAAGGAAAAAATAATGTAAACAAGAAACTGTATTAACCACATGAATCCTTAAGCATGAGAGATATTTATTTCGTAACTTTACATATACAAATATACAAACATTAACCCTTGAAACCCCAGGGGTCACATGACACTTTTTTAATTTGAGTCACTATAGAGTAAAAGTGTTTAAAATTATTTTCCAAGCCCATAATGTGTTTTGTAAATCTCTTCTAAACCTTTGCTAAAACTTTGAAATGATTTTTCAGACCACCTTTATTAAATATAGGGTACAACTAGCTACATATATTATGAACTAAACAATATACACTGTATTATAATTATTTAACTTTTTTGCTCAACTAAAGTGCAATATTTTGCTCAAGGTTGCAATTTGCAAATTAGCGATGCTCACTTGTAAACATTTATACACAATTTTTTTTCCTAAACACTACTCTATGTAGTATTTTTTTCTATTTTAACAATTATTTCAGTTTCATACCACAACACTGTGCAAACCATTTAGTTTTATTTTATTCTATAAATTATTTAATAACTTCAAGGAAGTCATGTTTATGCTTTTAAAATTTTTTCCTCATTTTGTTAAACATTTATTTAGCATCTTTAGTTGTAGTAGGTTTCTTAAATGATAATTTATAAATATTATTTACTGGTAGCCAGTAGCTCACATATACAATTCTTAATAAAATTATACCAATAATGAGAATTAAGTGGAAAACTATTCTATAGATTTCTATGCATATGTTTAGAGGTTCCATAAGAAAAAGTAGTTCACATTTAAAGTGAGTCATTGTAAGTAGTTTTTGATTTTTTTTTGCTTTATTAACAAGTTGTATAAACTAAATTGAAAATGCAAATTTTATGCGTGTGTTTTGAGATTTATTTATTTGTTGGTGGCGCTACAGTTTGATAAAGGAGTGTAATAGGTTCAGAAGTATATAGTGGAGCTGACAACGCAACTAGAATTCACAGAACTACAACATA
>NW_023997463.1:0-21888 GCF_015586225.1 Lucilia sericata | reverse complement strand
CTCATCTCTTATAGTTTCCAAGATAAATGGACTTTATGTTTTCACTCAAAAATTGTTTTCTATGGGAAATCAAAGTGATCAAGATTTTAACTGTTTTGGCTCTATCTCTTATAGTTTCCAAGATAAATGGACTTTATGTTTTCACTCAAAAAATCGGTTTTCTGGGAAATCAAAGTGATCACAGATTTTAACTGTTTGGCTATATTCTTATAGTTTCCAAGATAAATGGACTTTTATGTTTTCACTCAAAAAATCGGTTTTCTATGGGAAATCAAAGCGATCACAGATTTTAACTGTTTTGGCTCTATCTCTTATAGTTTCCAAGATAAATGGACTTTTATGTTTTCACTCAAAAAATCGTTTTATGGGAAATCAAAGTGATCACAGATTTTAACTGTTTTGGCTCATCTTTATAGTTTCCAAGATAAATGGACTTTATGTTTTCACTCAAAAAATCGGTTTTCTATGGGAAATCAAAGTGATCACAGATTTTAACTGTTTGGCTCTATCTTATAGTTTCCAAGATAAATGGACTTTTGTGTTTTCACTCAAAAATCGTTTTCTATGGGAAATCAAAGTGATCAGATTTTAACTGTTTGGCTCTATCTCTTATAGTTTCCAAGATAAATGGACTTTATGTTTCACTCAAAAATCGGTTTTCTATGGGAAATCAAAGTGATCACAGATTTTAATGATTTTACTGTTTTGGCTCTATCTCTTATAGTTTCCAAGATAAATGACTTTGTTTCTCACCAAAATGTTTCTATGGGAAATCAAAGTGATCACAGATTTAATGTTTTGGCTCTATCTCTTATAGTTTCCAAGATAAATGGACTTTATGTTTTCACTCAAAAAAATGGTTTCTATGGGAAATCAAAGTGATCACAGATTTTAACTTTGGGCTCTATCTCTTATAAGTTTCCAAGATAAATGGACTTTTATGTTTCACTCAAAAAATCGGTTTTCTATGGGAAATCAAAGTGATCACTTTTAACTGTTTTGGCTCTATCTCTTATAGTTTCCAAGATAAATGGACTTTTATGTTTCACTCAAAAATCGGTTTTCTATGGGAAATCAAAGTGATCACAGATTTTAACTGTTTTGGCTCATCTCTTATAGTTTCCAAGATAAATGGACTTTTAGTTTTCACAAAAAATCGGTTTCTATGGGAAATCAAAGTGATCACAGATTTAACTTTTGGCTCTATCTCTTATAGTTTCCAAGATAAATGGACTTTATGTTTCTCAAAATGATTTCTCTATGGGAAATCAAAGTGATCACAGATTTTAACTGTTTTGGCTCTATCTCTTATAGTTTCCAAGATAAATGGACTTTTATGTTTTCACTAAAAATCTGTTTTCTATGGGAAATCAAAGTGATCAGATTTTAACTGTTTTGGCTCTATCTCTTATAGTTTCCAAGATAAATGGACTTTATGTTTTCACTCAAAAAATCGGTTTTCTATGGGAAATCAAAGTGATCACAGATTTTAACTGTTTGGCTCTATCTCTTATAGTTTCCAAGATAAATGGGACTTTTATGTTCTCACCAAAAAATGTTTCTATGGGAAATCAAAGTGATCACAGACTTTACTTTGGCTCTATCTCTTATAGTTTCCAAGATAAATGGACTTTTATGTTTTCACTAAAAAATCAGTTTTCTATGGAAATCAAAGTGATCAGATTTTAACTTTTGGCTCTATCTCTTATAGTTTCCAAGATAAATGGACTTTATGTTTTCACTAAAAATGTTTTCTATGGGAAATCAAAGTGATCACAGATTTAACTGTTTTGGCTCTATCTCTTATAGTTTCCAAGATAAATGGACTTTTATGTTCTCACCCAACAGATCATTTCTATGGGAAATCAAAGTGATCAAAGATTTTAACTCTTATAGTTTCCAAGATAAATGGACTTTTATGTTTTCACTCAAAAATCGGTTTTCTATGGGAAATCAAAGTGATCACAGATTTAACTGTTTGGCTCTATCTTATAGTTTCCAAGATAAATGGACTTTTATGTTTCACTCAAAAACAGATTTTCTAGGAAATCAAAGTGATCAGATTTAACTGTTTTGGCTCTATCTTATAGTTTCCAAGATAAATGGACTTTATGTTTTCACTCAAAAAATCTGTTTTCTATGGAAATCAAAGTGATCACAGATTTTAACTGTTTTGGCTCTATCTCTTATAGTTTCCAAGATAAATGGACTTTTATGTTCTCACCCAAAATTCATTTCTATGGGAAATCAAAGTGATCAAAAGTATCACAGATTTAACTGTTTTGGCTCTATCTCTTATAGTTTCCAAGATAAATGGATTTATGTTTTCACTCAAAAAATCGTTTTCTATGGGAAATCAAAGTGATCACAGATTTTAACTGTTTTGGCTCTATCTCTTATAGTTTCCAAGATAAATGGACTTTTATGTTTTCTCAAAAAATCGTTTTCTATGGGAAATCAAAGTGATCACAGATTTAACTGCTTATAGTTTCCAAGATAAATGGACTTTTATGTTTTCACTCAAAAAAATCGGTTTTCTATGGGAAATCAAAGTGATCACAGATTTAACTGTTTTGGCTCTATCTCTTATAGTTTCCAAGATAAATGGACTTTTATGTTTTCACTCAAAAAATCGGTTTTCTATGGGAAATCAAAGTTGATCACAGATTTAACTGTTTTGGCTCTATCTCTTATAGTTTCCAAGATAAATGGACTTTTATGTTTTCACTCAAAAAATCGGGTTTCTATGGGAAATCAAAGTGATCACAGATTTTAACTGTTTTGGCTCTATCTCTTATAGTTTCCAAGATAAATGGACTTTTATGTTTTCACTCAAAAAATCGGTTTTCTATGGGAAATCAAAGTGATCACAGATTTTAACTGTTTTGGCTCTATCTCTTATAGTTTCCAAGATAAATGGACTTTTATGTTTTCACTCAAAAATCGGTTTTCTATGGGAAATCAAAGTGATCACAGATTTTAACTGTTTTGGCTCTATCTCTTATAGTTTCCAAGATAAATGGACTTTTATGTTTTCACTCAAAAAATCTGTTTTCTATGGGAAATCAAAGTGATCACAGATTTTAACTGTTTTTGGCTCTATCTCTTATAGTTTCCAAGATAAATGGACTTTTATGTTTTCACTCAACAAATTCGGTTTTCTATGGGAAATCAAAGTGATCACAGATTTTAACTGTTTTGGCTCTATCTCTTATAGTTTCCAAGATAAATGGACTTTTATGTTTTCACTCAAAAAATCGGTTTTCTATGGGAAATCAAAGTGATCACAGATTTTAACTGTTTTGGCTCTATCTCTTATAGTTTCCAAGATAAATGGACTTTTATGTTTCACTCAAAAATCGGTTTTCTATGGGAAATCAAAGTGATCACAGATTTTAACTGTTTTGGCTCTATCTCTTATAGTTTCCAAGATAAATGGACTTTTATGTTTTCACTCAAAAAATCGGTTTTCTATGGGAAATCAAAGTGATCACAGATTTTAACTGTTTTGGCTCTATCTCTTATAGTTTCCAAGATAAATGGGACTTTTATGTTTTCACTCAAAAAATCGGTTTTCTATGGGAAATCAAAGTGATCACAGATTTTAACTGTTTGGCTCTATCTCTTATAGTTTCCAAGATAAATGGACTTTATGTTTTCACTCAAAAAATCTGTTTTCTATGGGAAAATCAAAGTGATCACAGATTTTAACTGTTTTGGCTCTATCTCTTATAGTTTCCAAGATAAATGGACTTTTATGTTTTCACTCAAAAAAATCGGTTTTCTATGGGAAATCAAAGTGATCACAGATTTTAACTGTTTTGGCTCTATCTCTTATAGTTTCCAAGATAAATGGACTTTTATGTTTTCACTCAAAAAATCGGTTTTCTATGGGAAATCAAAGTGATCACAGATTTTAACTGTTTTTGGCTCTATCTCTATAGTTTCCAAGATAAATGGACTTTTGTGTTTTCACTCAAAAAACGGTTTTCTATGGGAAATCAAAGTGATCACAGATTTTAACTGTTTTGGCTCTATCTCTTATAGTTTCCAAGATAAATGGACTTTTATGTTTTCACTCAAAAAATCGGTTTTCTATGGGAAATCAAAGTGATCACAGATTTAACTGTTTTGGCTCTATCTCTTATAGTTTCCAGATAAATGGACTTTTATGTTTTCACTCAAAAAAATCGGTTTTCTATGGGGAAATCAAGTGATCACAGATTTTAACTGTTTTGGCTCTATCTCTTATAGTTTCCAAGATAAATGGACTTTTATGTTTTCACTCAAAAAATCGGTTTTCTATGGGAAATCAAAGTGATCACAGATTTAACTGTTTTGGCTCTATCTCTTATAGTTTCCAAGATAAATGGACTTTTATGTTTTCACTCAAAAAAATCGGTTTTCTATGGGAAATCAAAGTGATCACAGATTTTAAACTGTTTTGGCTCTATCTCTTATAGTTTCCAAGATAAATGGACTTTTATGTTTTCACTCAAAAAATCGGTTTTCTATGGGAAATCAAAGTGATCACAGATTTAACTGTTTTGGCTCTAATCTCTTATAGTTTCCAAGATAAATGGACTTTTGTGTTTTCACTCAAAAAATCGGTTTTCTATGGGAAATCAAAGTGATCACAGATTTTAACTGTTTTGGCTCTATCTCTTATAGTTTCCAAGATAAATGGACTTTTATGTTTTCACTCAAAAAATCGGTTTTCTATGGGAAATCAAAGTGATCACAGATTTTAACTGTTTTGGCTCTATCCTATAGTTTCCAAGATAAATGGACTTTTATGTTTTCACTCAAAAAATCGGTTTTCTATGGGAATCAAAGTGATCACAGATTTTAACTGTTTTGGCTCTATCTCTTATAGTTTCCAAGATAAATGGACTTTTATGTTTTCACTCAAAAAATCGGTTTTCTATGGGAAATCAAAGTGATCACAGATTTTAACTGTTTTGGCTCTATCTCTTATAGTTTCCAAGATAAATGGACTTTTATGTTTTCACTCAAAAAATCGGTTTCTATGGGAAATCAAAGTGATCACAGATTTAATCTGTTTTGGCTCTATCTCCTTATAGTTTCCAAGATAATGGACTTTTATGTTTTCACTCAAAAAATCGGTTTTCTATGGAAATCAAAGTGATCACAGACTTTTAACTGTTTTGGCTCTATCTCTTATAGTTTCCAAGATAAATGGACTTTTATGTTTCACTCAAAAAATCGGTTTTCTATGGGAAATCAAAGTGATCACAAGATTTTAACTGTTTTGGCTCTATCTCTTATAGTTTCCAAGATAAATGGACTTTTATGTTTTCACTCAAAAAATCGGTTTTCTATGGGAAATCAAAGTGATCACAGATTTTAACTGTTTTGGCTCTATCTCTATAGTTTCCAAGATAAATGGACTTTTATGTTTTCACTCAAAAAATCGGTTTTCTATGGGAAATCAAAGTGATCACAGATTTTAACTGTTTTGGCTCTATCTCTTATAGTTTCCAAGATAAATGGACTTTATGTTTTCACTCAAAAAATCGGTTTTCTATGGGAAATCAAAGTGATCACAGATTTTAACTGTTTTGGCTCTATCTCTTATAGTTTCCAAGATAAATGGACTTTTATGTTTTCACTCAAAAAATCGGTTTTCTATGGGAAATCAAAGTGATCACAGATTTTAACTGTTTTGGCTCTATCTCTTATAGTTTCCAAGATAAATGGACTTTTATGTTTTCACTCAAAAATCGGTTTTCTATGGGAAATCAAAGTGATCACAGATTTTAACTGTTTTGGCTCTATCTCTTATAGTTTCCAAGATAAATGGACTTTTATGTTTTCACTCAAAAAATCGGTTTTCTATGGGAAATCAAAGTGATCACAGATTTTAACTGTTTTGGCTCTATCTCTTATAGTTTCCAAGATAAATGGACTTTTATGTTTTCACTCAAAAAATCGGTTTTCTATGGGAAATCAAAGTGATCACAGATTTTAACTGTTTTGGCTCTATCTCTTATAGTTTCCAAGATAAATGGACTTTTATGTTTTCACTCAAAAAATCGGTTTTCTATGGGAAATCAAAGTGATCACAGATTTTAACTGTTTTGGCTCTATCTCTTATAGTTTCCAAGATAAATGGACTTTTATGTTTTCACTCAAAAAATCGGTTTTCTATGGGAAATCAAAGTGATCACAGATTTTAACTGTTTTGGCTCTATCTCTTATAGTTTCCAAGATAAATGGACTTTTATGTTTTCACTCAAAAAATCGGTTTTCTATGGGAAATCAAAGTGATCACAGATTTTAACTGTTTTGGCTCTATCTCTTATAGTTTCCAAGATAAATGGACTTTTATGTTTTCACTCAAAAAATCGGTTTTCTATGGGAAATCAAAGTGATCACAGATTTTAACTGTTTTGGCTCTATCTCTTATAGTTTCCAAGATAAATGGACTTTTATGTTTTCACTCAAAAAATCGGTTTTCTATGGGAAATCAAAGTGATCACAGATTTTAACTGTTTTGGCTCTATCTCTTATAGTTTCCAAGATAAATGGACTTTTATGTTTTCACTCAAAAAATCGGTTTTCTATGGGAAATCAAAGTGATCACAGATTTTAACTGTTTTGGCTCTATCTCTTATAGTTTCCAAGATAAATGGACTTTTATGTTTTCACTCAAAAAATCGGTTTTCTATGGGAAATCAAAGTGATCACAGATTTTAACTGTTTTGGCTCTATCTCTATAGTTTCCAAGATAAATGGACTTTTATGTTTTCACTCAAAAAATCGGTTTTCTATGGGAAATCAAAGTGATCACAGATTTTAACTGTTTTGGCTCTATCTCTTATAGTTTCCAAGATAAATGGACTTTTATGTTTTCACTCAAAAAATCGGTTTTCTATGGGAAATCAAAGTGATCACAGATTTTAACTGTTTTGGCTCTATCTCTTATAGTTTCCAAGATAAATGGACTTTTATGTTTTCACTCAAAAATCGGTTTTCTATGGGAAATCAAAGTGATCACAGATTTTAACTGTTTTGGCTCTATCTCTTATAGTTTCCAAGATAAATGGACTTTTATGTTTTCACTCAAAAAATCGGTTTTCTATGGGAAATCAAAGTGATCACAGATTTTAACTGTTTTGGCTCTATCTCTTATAGTTTCCAAGATAAATGGACTTTTATGTTTTCACTCAAAAAATCGGTTTTCTATGGGAAATCAAAGTGATCACAGATTTTAACTGTTTTGGCTCTATCTCTTATAGTTTCCAAGATAAATGGACTTTTATGTTTTCACTCAAAAAATCGGTTTTCTATGGGAAATCAAAGTGATCACAGATTTTAACTGTTTTGGCTCTATCTCTTATAGTTTCCAAGATAAATGGACTTTTATGTTTTCACTCAAAAAATCGGTTTTCTATGGGAAATCAAAGTGATCACAGATTTTAACTGTTTTGGCTCTATCTCTTATAGTTTCCAAGATAAATGGACTTTTATGTTTTCACTCAAAAAATCGGTTTTCTATGGGAAATCAAAGTGATCACAGATTTTAACTGTTTTGGCTCTATCTCTTATAGTTTCCAAGATAAATGGACTTTTATGTTTTCACTCAAAAAATCGGTTTTCTATGGGAAATCAAAGTGATCACAGATTTTAACTGTTTTGGCTCTATCTCTTATAGTTTCCAAGATAAATGGACTTTTATGTTTTCACTCAAAAAATCGGTTTTCTATGGGAAATCAAAGTGATCACAGATTTTAACTGTTTTGGCTCTATCTCTTATAGTTTCCAAGATAAATGGACTTTTATGTTTTCACTCAAAAAATCGGTTTTCTATGGGAAATCAAAGTGATCACAGATTTTAACTGTTTTGGCTCTATCTCTTATAGTTTCCAAGATAAATGGACTTTTATGTTTTCACTCAAAAAATCGGTTTTCTATGGGAAATCAAAGTGATCACAGATTTTAACTGTTTTGGCTCTATCTCTTATAGTTTCCAAGATAAATGGACTTTTATGTTTTCACTCAAAAAATCGGTTTTCTATGGGAAATCAAAGTGATCACAGATTTTAACTGTTTTGGCTCTATCTCTTATAGTTTCCAAGATAAATGGACTTTTATGTTTTCACTCAAAAAATCGGTTTTCTATGGGAAATCAAAGTGATCACAGATTTTAACTGTTTTGGCTCTATCTCTTATAGTTTCCAAGATAAATGGACTTTTATGTTTTCACTCAAAAAATCGGTTTTCTATGGGAAATCAAAGTGATCACAGATTTTAACTGTTTTGGCTCTATCTCTTATAGTTTCCAAGATAAATGGACTTTTATGTTTTCACTCAAAAAATCGGTTTTCTATGGGAAATCAAAGTGATCACAGATTTTAACTGTTTTGGCTCTATCTCTTATAGTTTCCAAGATAAATGGACTTTTATGTTTTCACTCAAAAAATCGGTTTTCTATGGGAAATCAAAGTGATCACAGATTTTAACTGTTTTGGCTCTATCTCTTATAGTTTCCAAGATAAATGGACTTTTATGTTTTCACTCAAAAAATCGGTTTTCTATGGGAAATCAAAGTGATCACAGATTTTAACTGTTTTGGCTCTATCTCTTATAGTTTCCAAGATAAATGGACTTTTATGTTTTCACTCAAAAAATCGGTTTTCTATGGGAAATCAAAGTGATCACAGATTTTAACTGTTTTGGCTCTATCTCTTATAGTTTCCAAGATAAATGGACTTTTATGTTTTCACTCAAAAAATCGGTTTTCTATGGGAAATCAAAGTGATCACAGATTTTAACTGTTTTGGCTCTATCTCTTATAGTTTCCAAGATAAATGGACTTTTATGTTTTCACTCAAAAAATCGGTTTTCTATGGGAAATCAAAGTGATCACAGATTTTAACTGTTTTGGCTCTATCTCTTATAGTTTCCAAGATAAATGGACTTTTATGTTTTCACTCAAAAAATCGGTTTTCTATGGGAAATCAAAGTGATCACAGATTTTAACTGTTTTGGCTCTATCTCTTATAGTTTCCAAGATAAATGGACTTTTATGTTTTCACTCAAAAAATCGGTTTTCTATGGGAAATCAAAGTGATCACAGATTTTAACTGTTTTGGCTCTATCTCTTATAGTTTCCAAGATAAATGGACTTTTATGTTTTCACTCAAAAAATCGGTTTTCTATGGGAAATCAAAGTGATCACAGATTTTAACTGTTTTGGCTCTATCTCTTATAGTTTCCAAGATAAATGGACTTTTATGTTTTCACTCAAAAAATCGGTTTTCTATGGGAAATCAAAGTGATCACAGATTTTAACTGTTTTGGCTCTATCTCTTATAGTTTCCAAGATAAATGGACTTTTATGTTTTCACTCAAAAAATCGGTTTTCTATGGGAAATCAAAGTGATCACAGATTTTAACTGTTTTGGCTCTATCTCTTATAGTTTCCAAGATAAATGGACTTTTATGTTTTCACTCAAAAAATCGGTTTTCTATGGGAAATCAAAGTGATCACAGATTTTAACTGTTTTGGCTCTATCTCTTATAGTTTCCAAGATAAATGGACTTTTATGTTTTCACTCAAAAAATCGGTTTTCTATGGGAAATCAAAGTGATCACAGATTTTAACTGTTTTGGCTCTATCTCTTATAGTTTCCAAGATAAATGGACTTTTATGTTTTCACTCAAAAAATCGGTTTTCTATGGGAAATCAAAGTGATCACAGATTTTAACTGTTTTGGCTCTATCTCTTATAGTTTCCAAGATAAATGGACTTTTATGTTTTCACTCAAAAAATCGGTTTTCTATGGGAAATCAAAGTGATCACAGATTTTAACTGTTTTGGCTCTATCTCTTATAGTTTCCAAGATAAATGGACTTTTATGTTTTCACTCAAAAAATCGGTTTTCTATGGGAAATCAAAGTGATCACAGATTTTAACTGTTTTGGCTCTATCTCTTATAGTTTCCAAGATAAATGGACTTTTATGTTTTCACTCAAAAAATCGGTTTTCTATGGGAAATCAAAGTGATCACAGATTTTAACTGTTTTGGCTCTATCTCTTATAGTTTCCAAGATAAATGGACTTTTATGTTTTCACTCAAAAATCGGTTTTCTATGGGAAATCAAAGTGATCACAGATTTTAACTGTTTTGGCTCTATCTCTTATAGTTTCCAAGATAAATGGACTTTTATGTTTTCACTCAAAAAATCGGTTTTCTATGGGAAATCAAAGTGATCACAGATTTTAACTGTTTTGGCTCTATCTCTTATAGTTTCCAAGATAAATGGACTTTTATGTTTTCACTCAAAAAATCGGTTTTCTATGGGAAATCAAAGTGATCACAGATTTTAACTGTTTTGGCTCTATCTCTTATAGTTTCCAAGATAAATGGACTTTTATGTTTTCACTCAAAAAATCGGTTTTCTATGGGAAATCAAAGTGATCACAGATTTTAACTGTTTTGGCTCTATCTCTTATAGTTTCCAAGATAAATGGACTTTTATGTTTTCACTCAAAAATCGGTTTTCTATGGGAAATCAAAGTGATCACAGATTTTAACTGTTTTGGCTCTATCTCTTATAGTTTCCAAGATAAATGGACTTTTATGTTTTCACTCAAAAAATCGGTTTTCTATGGGAAATCAAAGTGATCACAGATTTTAACTGTTTTGGCTCTATCTCTTATAGTTTCCAAGATAAATGGACTTTTATGTTTTCACTCAAAAAATCGGTTTTCTATGGGAAATCAAAGTGATCACAGATTTTAACTGTTTTGGCTCTATCTCTTATAGTTTCCAAGATAAATGGACTTTTATGTTTTCACTCAAAAAATCGGTTTTCTATGGGAAATCAAAGTGATCACAGATTTTAACTGTTTTGGCTCTATCTCTTATAGTTTCCAAGATAAATGGACTTTTATGTTTTCACTCAAAAAATCGGTTTTCTATGGGAAATCAAAGTGATCACAGATTTTAACTGTTTTGGCTCTATCTCTTATAGTTTCCAAGATAAATGGACTTTTATGTTTTCACTCAAAAAATCGGTTTTCTATGGGAAATCAAAGTGATCACAGATTTTAACTGTTTTGGCTCTATCTCTTATAGTTTCCAAGATAAATGGACTTTTATGTTTTCACTCAAAAAATCGGTTTTCTATGGGAAATCAAAGTGATCACAGATTTTAACTGTTTTGGCTCTATCTCTTATAGTTTCCAAGATAAATGGACTTTTATGTTTTCACTCAAAAAATCGGTTTTCTATGGGAAATCAAAGTGATCACAGATTTTAACTGTTTTGGCTCTATCTCTTATAGTTTCCAAGATAAATGGACTTTTATGTTTTCACTCAAAAAATCGGTTTTCTATGGGAAATCAAAGTGATCACAGATTTTAACTGTTTTGGCTCTATCTCTTATAGTTTCCAAGATAAATGGACTTTTATGTTTTCACTCAAAAAATCGGTTTTCTATGGGAAATCAAAGTGATCACAGATTTTAACTGTTTTGGCTCTATCTCTTATAGTTTCCAAGATAAATGGACTTTTATGTTTTCACTCAAAAAATCGGTTTTCTATGGGAAATCAAAGTGATCACAGATTTTAACTGTTTTGGCTCTATCTCTTATAGTTTCCAAGATAAATGGACTTTTATGTTTTCACTCAAAAAATCGGTTTTCTATGGGAAATCAAAGTGATCACAGATTTTAACTGTTTTGGCTCTATCTCTTATAGTTTCCAAGATAAATGGACTTTTATGTTTTCACTCAAAAAATCGGTTTTCTATGGGAAATCAAAGTGATCACAGATTTTAACTGTTTTGGCTCTATCTCTTATAGTTTCCAAGATAAATGGACTTTTATGTTTTCACTCAAAAAATCGGTTTTCTATGGGAAATCAAAGTGATCACAGATTTTAACTGTTTTGGCTCTATCTCTTATAGTTTCCAAGATAAATGGACTTTTATGTTTTCACTCAAAAAATCGGTTTTCTATGGGAAATCAAAGTGATCACAGATTTTAACTGTTTTGGCTCTATCTCTTATAGTTTCCAAGATAAATGGACTTTTATGTTTTCACTCAAAAAATCGGTTTTCTATGGGAAATCAAAGTGATCACAGATTTTAACTGTTTTGGCTCTATCTCTTATAGTTTCCAAGATAAATGGACTTTTATGTTTTCACTCAAAAAATCGGTTTTCTATGGGAAATCAAAGTGATCACAGATTTTAACTGTTTTGGCTCTATCTCTTATAGTTTCCAAGATAAATGGACTTTTATGTTTTCACTCAAAAAATCGGTTTTCTATGGGAAATCAAAGTGATCACAGATTTTAACTGTTTTGGCTCTATCTCTTATAGTTTCCAAGATAAATGGACTTTTATGTTTTCACTCAAAAAATCGGTTTTCTATGGGAAATCAAAGTGATCACAGATTTTAACTGTTTTGGCTCTATCTCTTATAGTTTCCAAGATAAATGGACTTTTATGTTTTCACTCAAAAAATCGGTTTTCTATGGGAAATCAAAGTGATCACAGATTTTAACTGTTTTGGCTCTATCTCTTATAGTTTCCAAGATAAATGGACTTTTATGTTTTCACTCAAAAAATCGGTTTTCTATGGGAAATCAAAGTGATCACAGATTTTAACTGTTTTGGCTCTATCTCTTATAGTTTCCAAGATAAATGGACTTTTATGTTTTCACTCAAAAAATCGGTTTTCTATGGGAAATCAAAGTGATCACAGATTTTAACTGTTTTGGCTCTATCTCTTATAGTTTCCAAGATAAATGGACTTTTATGTTTTCACTCAAAAAATCGGTTTTCTATGGGAAATCAAAGTGATCACAGATTTTAACTGTTTTGGCTCTATCTCTTATAGTTTCCAAGATAAATGGACTTTTATGTTTTCACTCAAAAAATCGGTTTTCTATGGGAAATCAAAGTGATCACAGATTTTAACTGTTTTGGCTCTATCTCTTATAGTTTCCAAGATAAATGGACTTTTATGTTTTCACTCAAAAAATCGGTTTTCTATGGGAAATCAAAGTGATCACAGATTTTAACTGTTTTGGCTCTATCTCTTATAGTTTCCAAGATAAATGGACTTTTATGTTTTCACTCAAAAAATCGGTTTTCTATGGGAAATCAAAGTGATCACAGATTTTAACTGTTTTGGCTCTATCTCTTATAGTTTCCAAGATAAATGGACTTTTATGTTTTCACTCAAAAAATCGGTTTTCTATGGGAAATCAAAGTGATCACAGATTTTAACTGTTTTGGCTCTATCTCTTATAGTTTCCAAGATAAATGGACTTTTATGTTTTCACTCAAAAAATCGGTTTTCTATGGGAAATCAAAGTGATCACAGATTTTAACTGTTTTGGCTCTATCTCTTATAGTTTCCAAGATAAATGGACTTTTATGTTTTCACTCAAAAAATCGGTTTTCTATGGGAAATCAAAGTGATCACAGATTTTAACTGTTTTGGCTCTATCTCTTATAGTTTCCAAGATAAATGGACTTTTATGTTTTCACTCAAAAAATCGGTTTTCTATGGGAAATCAAAGTGATCACAGATTTTAACTGTTTTGGCTCTATCTCTTATAGTTTCCAAGATAAATGGACTTTTATGTTTTCACTCAAAAAATCGGTTTTCTATGGGAAATCAAAGTGATCACAGATTTTAACTGTTTTGGCTCTATCTCTTATAGTTTCCAAGATAAATGGACTTTTATGTTTTCACTCAAAAAATCGGTTTTCTATGGGAAATCAAAGTGATCACAGATTTTAACTGTTTTGGCTCTATCTCTTATAGTTTCCAAGATAAATGGACTTTTATGTTTTCACTCAAAAAATCGGTTTTCTATGGGAAATCAAAGTGATCACAGATTTTAACTGTTTTGGCTCTATCTCTTATAGTTTCCAAGATAAATGGACTTTTATGTTTTCACTCAAAAAATCGGTTTTCTATGGGAAATCAAAGTGATCACAGATTTTAACTGTTTTGGCTCTATCTCTTATAGTTTCCAAGATAAATGGACTTTTATGTTTTCACTCAAAAAATCGGTTTTCTATGGGAAATCAAAGTGATCACAGATTTTAACTGTTTTGGCTCTATCTCTTATAGTTTCCAAGATAAATGGACTTTTATGTTTTCACTCAAAAAATCGGTTTTCTATGGGAAATCAAAGTGATCACAGATTTTAACTGTTTTGGCTCTATCTCTTATAGTTTCCAAGATAAATGGACTTTTATGTTTTCACTCAAAAAATCGGTTTTCTATGGGAAATCAAAGTGATCACAGATTTTAACTGTTTTGGCTCTATCTCTTATAGTTTCCAAGATAAATGGACTTTTATGTTTTCACTCAAAAAATCGGTTTTCTATGGGAAATCAAAGTGATCACAGATTTTAACTGTTTTGGCTCTATCTCTTATAGTTTCCAAGATAAATGGACTTTTATGTTTTCACTCAAAAAATCGGTTTTCTATGGGAAATCAAAGTGATCACAGATTTTAACTGTTTTGGCTCTATCTCTTATAGTTTCCAAGATAAATGGACTTTTATGTTTTCACTCAAAAAATCGGTTTTCTATGGGAAATCAAAGTGATCACAGATTTTAACTGTTTTGGCTCTATCTCTTATAGTTTCCAAGATAAATGGACTTTTATGTTTTCACTCAAAAAATCGGTTTTCTATGGGAAATCAAAGTGATCACAGATTTTAACTGTTTTGGCTCTATCTCTTATAGTTTCCAAGATAAATGGACTTTTATGTTTTCACTCAAAAAATCGGTTTTCTATGGGAAATCAAAGTGATCACAGATTTTAACTGTTTTGGCTCTATCTCTTATAGTTTCCAAGATAAATGGACTTTTATGTTTTCACTCAAAAAATCGGTTTTCTATGGGAAATCAAAGTGATCACAGATTTTAACTGTTTTGGCTCTATCTCTTATAGTTTCCAAGATAAATGGACTTTTATGTTTTCACTCAAAAAATCGGTTTTCTATGGGAAATCAAAGTGATCACAGATTTTAACTGTTTTGGCTCTATCTCTTATAGTTTCCAAGATAAATGGACTTTTATGTTTTCACTCAAAAAATCGGTTTTCTATGGGAAATCAAAGTGATCACAGATTTTAACTGTTTTGGCTCTATCTCTTATAGTTTCCAAGATAAATGGACTTTTATGTTTTCACTCAAAAAATCGGTTTTCTATGGGAAATCAAAGTGATCACAGATTTTAACTGTTTTGGCTCTATCTCTTATAGTTTCCAAGATAAATGGACTTTTATGTTTTCACTCAAAAAATCGGTTTTCTATGGGAAATCAAAGTGATCACAGATTTTAACTGTTTTGGCTCTATCTCTTATAGTTTCCAAGATAAATGGACTTTTATGTTTTCACTCAAAAAATCGGTTTTCTATGGGAAATCAAAGTGATCACAGATTTTAACTGTTTTGGCTCTATCTCTTATAGTTTCCAAGATAAATGGACTTTTATGTTTTCACTCAAAAAATCGGTTTTCTATGGGAAATCAAAGTGATCACAGATTTAACTGTTTTGGCTCTATCTCTTATAGTTTCCAAGATAAATGGACTTTTATGTTTTCACTCAAAAAATCGGTTTTCTATGGGAAATCAAAGTGATCACAGATTTTAACTGTTTTGGCTCTATCTCTTATAGTTTCCAAGATAAATGGACTTTTATGTTTTCACTCAAAAAATCGGTTTTCTATGGGAAATCAAAGTGATCACAGATTTTAACTGTTTTGGCTCTATCTCTTATAGTTTCCAAGATAAATGGACTTTTATGTTTTCACTCAAAAAATCGGTTTTCTATGGGAAATCAAAGTGATCACAGATTTTAACTGTTTTGGCTCTATCTCTTATAGTTTCCAAGATAAATGGACTTTTATGTTTTCACTCAAAAAATCGGTTTTCTATGGGAAATCAAAGTGATCACAGATTTTAACTGTTTTGGCTCTATCTCTTATAGTTTCCAAGATAAATGGACTTTTATGTTTTCACTCAAAAAATCGGTTTTCTATGGGAAATCAAAGTGATCACAGATTTTAACTGTTTTGGCTCTATCTCTTATAGTTTCCAAGATAAATGGACTTTTATGTTTTCACTCAAAAAATCGGTTTTCTATGGGAAATCAAAGTGATCACAGATTTTAACTGTTTTGGCTCTATCTCTTATAGTTTCCAAGATAAATGGACTTTTATGTTTTCACTCAAAAAATCGGTTTTCTATGGGAAATCAAAGTGATCACAGATTTTAACTGTTTTGGCTCTATCTCTTATAGTTTCCAAGATAAATGGACTTTTATGTTTTCACTCAAAAAATCGGTTTTCTATGGGAAATCAAAGTGATCACAGATTTTAACTGTTTTGGCTCTATCTCTTATAGTTTCCAAGATAAATGGACTTTTATGTTTTCACTCAAAAAATCGGTTTTCTATGGGAAATCAAAGTGATCACAGATTTTAACTGTTTTGGCTCTATCTCTTATAGTTTCCAAGATAAATGGACTTTTATGTTTTCACTCAAAAAATCGGTTTTCTATGGGAAATCAAAGTGATCACAGATTTTAACTGTTTTGGCTCTATCTCTTATAGTTTCCAAGATAAATGGACTTTTATGTTTTCACTCAAAAAATCGGTTTTCTATGGGAAATCAAAGTGATCACAGATTTTAACTGTTTTGGCTCTATCTCTTATAGTTTCCAAGATAAATGGACTTTTATGTTTTCACTCAAAAAATCGGTTTTCTATGGGAAATCAAAGTGATCACAGATTTTAACTGTTTTGGCTCTATCTCTTATAGTTTCCAAGATAAATGGACTTTTATGTTTTCACTCAAAAAATCGGTTTTCTATGGGAAATCAAAGTGATCACAGATTTTAACTGTTTTGGCTCTATCTCTTATAGTTTCCAAGATAAATGGACTTTTATGTTTTCACTCAAAAAATCGGTTTTCTATGGGAAATCAAAGTGATCACAGATTTTAACTGTTTTGGCTCTATCTCTTATAGTTTCCAAGATAAATGGACTTTTATGTTTTCACTCAAAAATCGGTTTTCTATGGGAAATCAAAGTGATCACAGATTTTAACTGTTTTGGCTCTATCTCTTATAGTTTCCAAGATAAATGGACTTTTATGTTTTCACTCAAAAAATCGGTTTTCTATGGGAAATCAAAGTGATCACAGATTTTAACTGTTTTGGCTCTATCTCTTATAGTTTCCAAGATAAATGGACTTTTATGTTTTCACTCAAAAAATCGGTTTTCTATGGGAAATCAAAGTGATCACAGATTTTAACTGTTTTGGCTCTATCTCTTATAGTTTCCAAGATAAATGGACTTTTATGTTTTCACTCAAAAAATCGGTTTTCTATGGGAAATCAAAGTGATCACAGATTTTAACTGTTTTGGCTCTATCTCTTATAGTTTCCAAGATAAATGGACTTTTATGTTTTCACTCAAAAAATCGGTTTTCTATGGGAAATCAAAGTGATCACAGATTTTAACTGTTTTGGCTCTATCTCTTATAGTTTCCAAGATAAATGGACTTTTATGTTTTCACTCAAAAAATCGGTTTTCTATGGGAAATCAAAGTGATCACAGATTTTAACTGTTTTGGCTCTATCTCTTATAGTTTCCAAGATAAATGGACTTTTATGTTTTCACTCAAAAAATCGGTTTTCTATGGGAAATCAAAGTGATCACAGATTTTAACTGTTTTGGCTCTATCTCTTATAGTTTCCAAGATAAATGGACTTTTATGTTTTCACTCAAAAAATCGGTTTTCTATGGGAAATCAAAGTGATCACAGATTTTAACTGTTTTGGCTCTATCTCTTATAGTTTCCAAGATAAATGGACTTTTATGTTTTCACTCAAAAAATCGGTTTTCTATGGGAAATCAAAGTGATCACAGATTTTAACTGTTTTGGCTCTATCTCTTATAGTTTCCAAGATAAATGGACTTTTATGTTTTCACTCAAAAAATCGGTTTTCTATGGGAAATCAAAGTGATCACAGATTTTAACTGTTTTGGCTCTATCTCTTATAGTTTCCAAGATAAATGGACTTTTATGTTTTCACTCAAAAAATCGGTTTTCTATGGGAAATCAAAGTGATCACAGATTTTAACTGTTTTGGCTCTATCTCTTATAGTTTCCAAGATAAATGGACTTTTATGTTTTCACTCAAAAATCGGTTTTCTATGGGAAATCAAAGTGATCACAGATTTTAACTGTTTTGGCTCTATCTCTTATAGTTTCCAAGATAAATGGACTTTTATGTTTTCACTCAAAAAATCGGTTTTCTATGGGAAATCAAAGTGATCACAGATTTTAACTGTTTTGGCTCTATCTCTATAGTTTCCAAGATAAATGGACTTTTATGTTTTCACTCAAAAAATCGGTTTTCTATGGGAAATCAAAGTGATCACAGATTTTAACTGTTTTGGCTCTATCTCTTATAGTTTCCAAGATAAATGGACTTTTATGTTTTCACTCAAAAATCGGTTTTCTATGGGAAATCAAAGTGATCACAGATTTTAACTGTTTTGGCTCTATCTCTTATAGTTTCCAAGATAAATGGACTTTTATGTTTTCACTCAAAAAATCGGTTTTCTATGGGAAATCAAAGTGATCACAGATTTTAACTGTTTTGGCTCTATCTCTTATAGTTTCCAAGATAAATGGACTTTTATGTTTTCACTCAAAAAATCGTTTTCTATGGGAAATCAAAGTGAGTTTCCAAGATAAATGGACTTTATTTTCACTCAAAAAATCGTTTTCTATGGGAAATCAAAGTGATCACAGATTTTAACTGTTTTGGCTCTATCTCTTATAGTTTCCAAGATAAATGGACTTTTATGTTTTCACTCAAAAAATCGGTTTTCTATGGGAAATCAAAGTGATCACAGATTTTAACTGTTTTGGCTCTATCTCTTATAGTTTCCAAGATAAATGGACTTTTATGTTTTCACTCAAAAAATCGTTTTCTATGGGAAATCAAAGTGATCACAGATTTTAACTGTTTTGGCTCTATCTCTTATAGTTTCCAAGATAAATGGACTTTATGTTTTCACTCAAAAAATCTTTCTATGGGAAATCAAAGTGATCACAGATTTTAACTGTTTTGGCTATCTCTTATAGTTTCCAAGATAAATGGACTTTATGTTTTCACTCAAAAAATCGGTTTTCTATGGGAAATCAAAGTGATCACAGATCTAACTGTTTGGCTCTATCTCTTATAGTTTCCAGATAAATGGACTTTTATGTTCACTCAAAAAATCGGTTTCTATGGGAAATCAAAGTGATCACAGATTTTAACTGTTTTGGCTCTATCTCTTATAGTTCCAGTAATGGCTTTATGTTTTCAAAAAATCGATATGGAAATAAGTGATCACAATT
This sequence comes from Lucilia sericata, assembly GCF_015586225.1. Classification (NCBI taxonomy): domain Eukaryota; kingdom Metazoa; phylum Arthropoda; class Insecta; order Diptera; family Calliphoridae; genus Lucilia; species Lucilia sericata. The sequence continues at coordinate 2,463 of NW_023997463.1, read as the reverse complement.
TTATGTTCTATCTCAAGTTCTAACTGGAACTTTAACTAAAAATCGGTTTTCTATGGGAAATCAAAGTGATCACAGATTTTAACTGTTTTGGCTCTATCTCTTATAGTTTCCAAGATAAATGGACTTTTATGTTTTCACTCAAAAAATCGGTTTCTATGGGAAATCAAAGTGATCACAGATTTTAACTGTTTTGGCTCTATCTCTTATAGTTTCCAAGATAAATGGACTTTTGTGTTTCACTCAAAAATGATTTTCTATGGGAAATCAAAGTGATCACAGATTTTAACTGTTTGGCTCTATCTCTTATAGTTCCAGATAAATGGACTTTTATGTTTCACTCAAAAAATCGGTTTTCTATGGGAAATCAAAGTGATCACAGATTTTAACTGTTTTGGCTCTATCTCTTATAGTTTCCAAGATAAATGGACTTTTATGTTTTCACTCAAAAAATCGGTTTTTCTATGGGAAATCAAAGTGATCACAGATTTAACTGTTTTGGCTCTATCTCTTATAGTTTCCAAGATAATGGACTTTATGTTTTCACTCAAAAAATCGGTTTTCTATGGGAATCAAAGTGATCCCAGACTTTAACTGTTTTGGCTCTATCTCTTATAGTTTCAAGATAAATGGACTTTTATGTTTTCACTCAAAAAATCGGTTTCTATGGGAAATCAAAGTGATCACAGATTTAACTGTTTTGCTCTATCTTCTTATAGTTTTCCAAGATAAAATGGACTTTTATGTTTTCACTCAAAAAATCGGTTTCTATGGGAAATCAAAGTGATCACAGATTTTAACTGTGTTTGGCTCTATCTCTTATAGTTTCCAAGATAAATGGACTTTTAGTTTTCACTCAAAAAATCGGTTTTCTATGGGAAATCAAAGTGATCACAGATTTAACTGTTTTTGCTCTTCCTCTTATAGTTTCCAAGATAAATGGACTTTTATGTTTTCACTCAAAAAATCGGTTTTCTATGGGAAATCAAAGTGATCACAGATTTTAACTGTTTTGGCTCTATCTCTTATAGTTTCCAAGATAAATGGACTTTTATGTTTTCACTCAAAAAATCGGTTTTCTATGGAAATCAAAGTGATCACAGATTTTAACTGTTTTGGCTCTATCTCTTATAGTTTCCAAGATAAATGGACTTTTATGTTTTCACTCAAAAATCGGTTTTCTATGGGAAATCAAAGTGATCACAGATTTTAACTGTTTTGGCTCTATCTCTTATAGTTTCCAAGATAAATGGACTTTTGTGTTTTCACTCAAAAATCGTTTTCTATGGGAAATCAAAGTGATCACAGATTTAACTGTTTTGGCTCTATCTCTTATAGTTTCCAAGATAAATGGACTTTTATGTTTTCACTCAAAAAATCGGTTTTCTATGGGAAATCAAAGTGATCACAGATTTTAACTGTTTTGGCTCTATCTCTTATAGTTTCCAAGATAAATAGGACTTTTATGTTTTCACTCAAAAAATCGGTTTTCTATGGGAAATCAAGTGATCACAGATTTTAACTGTTTTGGCTCTATCTCTTTATAGTTTCCAGATAAATGGACTTTTATGTTTTCACTCACAAAATCGGTTTTCTATGGGAAATCAAAGTGATCACAGATTTTAACTGTTTTGGCTCTATCTCTTATAGTTTCCAAGATAAATGGACTTTTATGTTTTCACTCAAAAAATCGGTTTCTATGGGAAAATCAAAGTGATCACAGATTTTAACTGTTTTGGCTCTATCTCTTATAGTTTCCAAGATAAATGGACTTTTATGTTTTCACATCAAAAAAGTCAGTTTTCTATGGGAAATCAAAGTGATCACAGACTTTAAACTGTTTTTGGCTCTATCTCTTATAGTTTCCAAGATAAATAGGACTTTATGTTGTTTCAAACATCAAAAAATCGGTTTTCTATGGGAAATCAAGTGATTCACAGACTTAACTGTTTTGGCTCGATCTCTTATAGTTTCCAAGATAATGGACTTTTATGTTTTCACTCAAAAAATCGTTTCTATGGGAAATCAAAGTGATCACAGATTTTAACTGTTTTGGCTCTATCTCTTATAGTTTCCAAGATAAATGGACTTTTATGTTTTCACTCAAAAAATCGGTTTTCTATGGGAAATCAAAGTGATCACAGATTTGAACTGTTTTGGCTCTATCTCTTATAGTTCCAAGATAACTGGACTTTTCTGTTTTCACTCAAAAATCGCGTTTCATGGGAAATCAAAGTGATCACAGATTTTAACTGTTTTGTCCTATCTCTTATTAGTTTCCAAGATAAATGGACTTTTATGTTTTCACTCAAAAAATCGGTTTTCTATGGGAAATCAAAGTGATCACAGATTTTAACTGTTTTGGCTCTATCTCTTTAGTTTCCAAGATAAATGGACTTTTATGTTTTCACTCAAAAAATCGGTTTTCTATGGGAAATCAAAGTGATCACAGATTTTAACTGTTTT
>NW_023997462.1:0-21786 GCF_015586225.1 Lucilia sericata | reverse complement strand
GTTGCAAATAACATTGACAGTTTTCATGGTATGACAGTCATTTATGCTTCATTTTAAAGCATTATGATTGCAGTTTAATATGGTATATAATTTGTAGCATAATGTGTGTTTTTACTAATTGGTGAATTTGATAGATCGGTAGAGTTATTGTTCTATGTTTAATAAAAGCAGTAATCTGAGGTTCCGATATGGTTGCAATTAACTTTGGCAGTTTTCGTGCTAGGACAGTCGTTTATGCACCATTTTAAAGCATTAAAATTGCCATTTGTTTTGGTATATAATTTATTGCATAATGTATTTTAAGAAAATGGCCAATTGGATAGATCGGTAGAATTATTTTCCCAGGTTTAAAAAGGCGGTAATTTGAGGTTCCGATATGGTTGTGAATAACTTTCACAGTTTTCATGCTATGACAGTCATTTATGCATCAGTTTAGAGCATTATGATTGCACTTTAATTTGGTATATCATTTGTGGCATAATGTGTGTTTTTACAAATTGGTCAATTTGATAGATCGGTAGAATTATTGTTCTATGTTTAATAAAAGCAGTAATCTGAGGTTCCGATATGGTTGCAATTAACTTTGGCAGTTTTCGTGCTAGGACAGTCGTTTCTGCACCATTTTAAAGCATTAAAATTGCCATTTGTTTTGGTATATAATTTATTTCATAATGTATTTTAAGAAAATGGCCAATTGGATAGATCGGTAGAATTATTTTCCCAGGTTTAAAAAGGCGGTAATTTGAGGTTCCGATATGGTTGTGAATAACTTTGACAGTTTTCATGCTATGACAGTCATTTATGCATCAGTTTAGAGCATTATGATTGCACTTTTAATTTGGTATATCATTTGTGGCATAATGTGTTCGTCTAAAAAATGGTCAATATGATGGATCGGTAGAATTATTGTTCTATGTTTAAAACGCGGTAATTTGAGGTTCCGATATGGTTGCAAATAACTTTGACAGTTTTCATGCTAGGGCAATAGTTTATGCATCATTTTAAAGCATTACAGTTGCACTTTATTTTGGTGTATAATTTGTGGCATAATGAATTTTTACAAAAGTTGGATAGATCGGTATATTTATTGGTACAGGTTTAAAAATGCGGTAATTCAAGGCTCCGATATGGTTGCAAATAACTTTTATAGTTTTCATGTTATAACAGTCGTTTATATATCTTTTTATTGCATTATAGTTGCCAATTGTTTTGGTATATAATTTATTGCATAATATATTTTTAGAAAATTGCCAATTGGATAGATCGGTAGAATTATTTTCACAGCTTTAAAAAGGCGGTAATTTGAGGTTCCGATATGGTTGCAAATAACATTGACAGTTTTTATGCTATGACAGTCATTTATGCTTCATTTTAAAGCATTATGATTGCACTTTAATATGATATATAATTTGTAGCATAATGTGTGTTTTTACTAATTGGTGAATTTGATAGATTGGTAGAATTATTGTTCTATGTTTAACAAACGCGTTAATCTGAGGTTCCGATATGGCTGCAATTAACTTTGGCAGTTTTTTTTTGGTATATAATTTATTGCATAATGTATTTTTAGAAAACGGCCAATTGGATAAATCGTTAGAATTATTTTCCCAGGTTTAAAAACGCGGTAATTTGAGGTTCCGATATGGTTGTGAATAACTTTGACAGTTTTCATGCTATGACAGTCATTTATGCATCATTTTAAAGCATTACAGTTGTACTTTGTTTTTGTGTATAATTTGTGGCATAATGAATTTTTACAAAAATTGGATAGATCGGTATATTTATTGGTACAGGTTTAAAAATGCGGTAATTTAAGGCCCCGATATGGTTGCAAATAACTTTTATAGTTTTCATGTTATAACAGTCGTTTATACATCTTTTTATTGCATTTTAGTTGCCATTTGTTTTGGTATATAATTTATTGCATAATGTATTTTTAGAAGATGGCCAATTGGATAGATCGATAGAATTATTTTCCCAGGTTTAAAAAGGCGGTAATTTGAGGTTCCGATATGGTTGTGAATTACTTTGACAGTTTTCATGCTATGACAGTCATTTATGAATCAGTTTAGAGCATTATGATTGCACTTTAATTTGGTATATCATTTGTGGTATAATGTGTTCGTCTAAAAAATGGTCAATTTGATGGATCGGTAGAATTATTGTTCTATGTTTAAAAACGCGGTAATTTGAGGTTCCGATATGGTTGCAAATAACTTTGACAGTTTTCATGCTAGGGCAATAGTTTATGCATCATTTTAAAGCATTACAGTTGCACTTTATTTTGGGGTATAATTTGTGGCATAATGAATTTTTACAAAAGTTGGATAGATCGGTATATTTATTGGTACAGGTTTAAAAATGCGGTAATTCAAGGCTCCGATATGGTTGCAAATAACTTTTATAGTTTTCATGTTATAACAGTCGTTTATATATCTTTTTATTGCATTATAGTTGCCATTTGTTTTGGTATATAATTTATTGCATAATATATTTTTAGAAAATTGCCAATTGGATAGATCGGTAGAATTATTTTCACAGCTTTAAAAAGGCGGTAATTTGAGGTTCCAATATGGTTGCAAATAACATTGACATTTTTAAACATTCGGCGTGTTTTATATAGTTTTCTTTACAAGTATCACCAATTCTTAAAACTCAATATTTATTGAAGTTTTTACATTAATATGGCTCGAAAGCGCAAAAAGGTGACGGACCCAGGTCCCAGATCTAAAGTTCCGAAGTCTTCCAAAAAGACCAACAATAGATTTCAAGTGTTTTCCGACATAGATAACAACGATAATGACAACAACGAAGAAGTTATTGAGGACAAAGTAAAAATTCCTCCAATTATTGTCGACAACAGTCACAGTTTTACTGAAATTATAAAGCTATTGGGAATTACTTCCAAATATAAAAGAATGTCCATAGGTACAAAAGGGATGCCAAACACATTGATCGACTACAATGAAGTAATTAAAATATTTAAAGAAAAGGATATAAAATTTTTTACCCATCCAGTTAAGGATGGACAATTATTTAAGCTTATGCTTTTTGGTCTTCCACAACTCGAAATAAAAACCATATTTGAGGAGTTTAAAAACACATTTAATATAGAACCAACAAAAGTAAATGAGGTTAAAACCGACAGGTCCACCCCAGATGATGCATTATATATGCTAGAATTCAATAAGAATCAAGTTTCAAAAAAAGAAGTTATAAAAATAAGATACTTTTATGGGATTGTTGTACACTGGAGAACCCCTAGACGTAGTGTAAAGGGCCCAACACAATGTACGAAGTGTGCTATGTTCGGCCACGGCTCTTCAAATTGTTTTAGAAAAAGTGCATGTTTAGGATGCGGTGGTCCCCACGATTTATCAACATGTCAATTAAGCAAAACAACAAATCAAGGCCCAGTAATTTACAAGTGCTTTAATTGCATCAAAAATAAATTTAAAAATATAAACCATCGTGCCGATGATCTAAATTGTCCTTCACGGCGTGATTACCTAAGATTTCCCCCCATTAAACCGTGGTATAAGTAGTGACGAACTTCCCCGTTCCAGCAACTCACCAATTGTATCCAAGAAACCTTCTTATGCTTCAAAAACATATAATATGTGTCAAATAAGACGACGATCTCTCCAACGAAAAACTTCTTCAAATTTTTTTTGAGGCAGTTGATGCGTTAGAAAAATGTAAAAACAAATACGACAAAATGCGTGTTTTAGGAAATATGCTTAAACATGTCATATAAACACACAACAACTTTCTGTCTCAATGTCATGCATTGGAATGCACAAGACATAACAAACCCATCAACTATTTATCAATTAGAACACACACTAAACCAAATGAATATAGATGTTGTTTTTATTAATGAAACCTTTTTAAAACACCACCACAAATTTAAATTGCCAAACTATAACGTTTACAGACAAGACCGTGCAACTTATGGCGGCGGTGTACTTATAGCAATAAAAAACACAATACCCCATCATAATATATTAAAGGCATCAACAACTAATATTGAAAACGTTTCTATAATAATCTTTATTAACAACAGGCCAATCAAATTCACATCTGCATACTGTCCTCGCTACTCGAATACTTTCATAGATGATTTAAACTTGATTACAGACCCAAATTCTGAATTTCTGATATTTGGAGACTTCAACGCTCACCACACCACCTGGAACTGTAATGAAATTAACACCGCTGGTAGAAGGCTGTATAACCACCAGTTGATTTCTAATTATTATATACATTCTCCACACAACTACACACGTTTTTGTCAGAGAACGCACAATACTCAACCTTCAGTTCTAGACCTCTTACTTACAAACTCGAATTTAAACATATCTTCAATCGAAACTCATCCAGGACTTCTAAATTCCGATCATGTTCCAATAACTTGCCAAATTTATGGTTCAATTATTCAAAGAACAAAACTAGTCCCAATGTATCATCTTGCCAACTGGAATGACATAAGTAAATGGGTTGACACAGAAATTCGGAGAAATAATTTGCAATCTGTAAGTATAAATAGAGCTAATATAGAAACAATTTTAGAAAAAACAACTTACATAATTCAACAAGCTTCCCAAAAAGTTCCAGTTAAACAAATTCATGTCTGGCAGAAAAAACTATCACAATTAACTTTATATCTTATTGGTCAAAGAAACAGGTATAAACGAAAATTGCAAAGATGCAACAACAACACAGAAAGAGCGTACTTATCATCTGTTTTAAAACAGCTGAACATATTAATAAATTTCCACGTGTCAAATGACAGAAACAAAAATTGGAACGCATTTCTTCATAGGTTGCCACCTGGAAACAAAAAAATGTGGAAGCTAAATAAAGCAATACGGGGAAAAAATTCAACAGTAAAAAGCTTAACAATAGATGGCGTTGAAACGTGTGATATTAATAAAATTGCTAATGCAATAGCAGACGTTTTTGAAAGCTCACACCAACATACATTAAATCTAATATCTACAGCAGATAATATGGTTTCGAAATATAATCAATGGTTGGATTTGCAGAACATATCTGACGACGTGACAAACAGTTTAACTTCTATAGAAGAAATAAAGTATTATGCAAACAAACAAAGAAACTTTAAAGCACCCGGGATAGATGGAATTAAACCCATTATGTTAAAAAGATTATCAGATGAATTTTACGGTCTTCTCACAAGAATATTTAATTTTTTCTCACTAGCGGATATTTTCCAAACCAGTTTAAATTAGCCAAAGTTATCCCCATACTGAAACCCGAAAAAGATGCAAAATCCGCTAAAAGCTATCGGCCAATTAGTATGCTAAATAGTTTAGATAAAATTTTTGAAAACATTATTCTAAGTAGGATAAATGAATACACAGTTGAACATGACATTTTATGCCAGGAGCAATTCGGTTTTAGAAAATACCACTCGACAATACACCAAGTGAAACGAATTGTAAACATAATTACCAACAACAAAGATCGTCGTAAAAGTACCGGAATAGTCTTTCTTGATATAGAAAAGGCATTTGATTCCATATGGCATAATGGTGTTATTTTCAAGCTAAGTATATTTGGATACCCCATCTATTTACAAAAAATTATTAAAAGTTTTCTGTCTGAGAGATACTTTAAAGTTCACATAAACAACGAACGATCTTCTCAAAGATTTATACGTGCGGGAGTGCCTCAAGGGTCGATTTTATCACCTATCCTCTACGCCATATACACTTCGGATTTTAAAGCACGTAAAAACCTTAGCACAGCGTTTTACGCTGATGATACAGCTTTAATAACGTCTGGAAAAGTATCCAATGCAATTGTTAAAAATATGAAAAACGCACTCACACACGCTGAACAATATTTTAACAAATGGAAAATAAAAGTCAATCAAGATAATGCCCCTGGTAACCCTGGTCTAGTTCAGTCGTGATTTTAATTGTGCTCCGATTTTGTTAAACTTTAATTGGTGAAATCATTAATAAAACTGAGTTCCTGATAACCTGTCTAAAAGCTAAGTATTCCTCTGAATATTCTATACAAGTGAATGATCAAGTTGTGTTGTATTATTTCTAAATAAAGCCTTATTTTATTTGTTTTATTTCTTCGATCAACAACAACAACATTATAAAAATATTCAAGTTCTTATTTTTCCATACAATTTGTTTTTGGATTTTCATTTATATTTTGTTCCGTTTTTCCTTAATTGTCAATTTGATAAAGTTACCAAACTACTATTGTTTGTTTTCTTCACGGTATTGCCACTCTGTTCTAATTGCATTATTTAGAACAAATCCTAGGTTTGTGTCTGTACTAATTATCTGCAATATTGCCAATCGAATAATATCTGATATGGACTGTATAAGTAGAAACTGTAATATTTCTGGTGATGAACGTATGGTGTTCTGTTGGCTGTGCTTGGGAAACTACCATTTAAAATGTAGTGGACTTAAAGCTCGTGATGCAGATGCACTATCCGATAAAACCAAGAATATTCAATGGACTTGTCCAAACTGTAGAATAATTGGTATTGAATTTTATAAATTTTTCAAAAGTTACAAAACAGAATTTGATGAAATTAAGAAAGATTTTTCAACTTTACAAGGAAAATTGTCTAAATATGGTGAACTATTTTCCAAATTCACAAATTTAGACAATTTCGCTGTCTCTCCGAAACCAAAACGCAAACGAACTACTAAGGCATCATCAACATCTCCTAAAGATTCAAATGTTGCAGCTCCTAACCAGTTTGCCGTTACTCAACCCATAAATCCTAATCCTACTAATCAGTTTGCCGTTACTCAACAAATGAATGAAAAACAAACTAATTTAGGTCTAACTCCAAATCCATTTAACGTTACTGCATTTTCATCTTCGAATATCCCAACTTACGCGAACGTTGTTTCTGATCAGACCGTAAATACGGCTCCCTCTTGTTCGAATCCTTTAGTATTTCCCTCACAAAGCTTATCATTGAATGCACTTCATCCTAACGAACAAATATCCAATAATTATCTTCCGGTACAAACCCCTTTACCGCCCAACTCCTCAAATGTTGCAATAAGTACAAGTGTTAACAACCAATCATTAAATACGTTTGACACCGTTGCTACGCCCAAGCCTCTAAAAACTATTCCTCCTAAGAAAACTATATTTGCTACCCGATTTGCGCTAGATACAACCGCTAATGATATTGACTTCTACATTAGAAACAATCTCGGATTGGAGCTATATAATGATATTCCTGACGGTATACCAAGTTGTGTTCTACTGAACTGTATATATCCTCTTATTTCACCCTTAACATACCTTTTTAATGCATCACTTTCCAACGGTTATTTTCCTGATTTCTGGAAAAAATCATATATTATTCCTTTGTTCAAATCCGGAAACAGATCCAACATTTCCAATTATAGAGGTATTGCCAAATTAAGTGTTATTCCAAAACTTTTTGAGCAGATAGTCACAGAAACACTGTCACACCAAGTTTCAACATTTCTGTCACCATTCCAGCATGGATTTAAAAAAGGACGTTCAGCCACCACTAATTTATTAGAATTTACAACTTCCGTGATCAAATCTTTTTATGCCGGCTATCAAACTGATACTATCTACACGGATTTCAGTAAAGCATTTGATAAGGTGAATCATAACCTATTGCTTTACAAATTAGACAAACTTGGACTTACACCTATATTCCTCAATTGGATTTCCTCATATCTTAAAAACAGATATCAATGTGTATCGTTTAGAGGATGTACATCGAAAACCATCCCAGTTATATCCGGGGTCCCTCAAGGTAGTCATTTGGGTCCAGTATTATTTCTAATATTCATAAATGATTTACCATCTTGCATCACGAATTCCAATATATTAATGTATGCCGATGACGTCAAACTTTTCCTTAATTTGAACCATTCCAACCAATGTTCCTTACTCCAAGCAGATCTAAACAATTTTAGCCAATGGTGTAATGAGAATTTAATGGATTTGAATTTGAAAAAATGTAAGCAAATGACATTCTTCAGACGAAGTCCAGTAGTCTGTAGCTACTCGATAAATAACTATCAACTAGATAAAGTTGATGTGTTCCTTGATCTTGGCGTTCTACTCGATAACAAAATGTGTTTCAATTCCCACATTTCCCAAACTGTTAATAAAGCAAAAGGTGTATTAGGTTTTATCAAACGCTGGGGAAAAGAATTCGATGATCCTTACGTCACAAAACAATTATTCACGTCGCTTGTAAGACCTATTTTAGAATATGCTTCAGTTGTATGGGATCCTCAATATGAAATCCATATTAAGAAAATTGAATCCGTACAAAAGCAATTTCTTTTATTTTGTCTTCGAAAACTTCCTTGGAATCCTAACATTAATCTTCCATCATATGAAAGCCGTTTAGCTCTCATTAAACTTCCCTCTCTACAAAGTAGGAGAATATGTATGAACATAACATTCATAAGTAATCTAATGAATGGAGTAATTGACTCTGAGATCTTACTACGTAAAATCGAGTTAATAGTCCCAATTCGTCCAACAAGAAATTATATTCCACTTAAGCTACAATACTTCCGTTCAAATTACGCCAACTTTGATCCGATGCGTAGAATGTGTGCTCAAGTCAACAACTTATACAATCATATCGACTTTTCAACCGATCCAAAAGTCATCAAAACAAGTATCCTAAACTTTTTAAATCAATATCCTCCCTACTAAAGTAACATTATTATTTTAGTTTTATTATTAGTATTATTATGCTTTATCTTATTTAATGTTTTAAATCAATTGTAATTAGCCAGTAAGAAATTGTAATTTCATTGGCGAAATAAATAAATAAATAAATAAATAAATAAAACACAAGCCGCTATATTTCCTTATAATAGATCACCAAAGAGAATACCGGACATTTCTCTAAATATACAAGGGTCTGTAATTCCTTTAAGTGACAATGTCAAATACCTCGGTGTAGTGTTTGACAAATATTTAACAATCAAACAACATATACTTCATATGTGCGACAAAGCATTAAAATGTGGAGCAGCTCTTTACCCATTACTAAATAGAAGGTCACAGTTAAATCGAAGAAATAAACTCCTTATTTACAAATCATGCATTAGACCAATTATGACGTACGGCTGTCAGGTATGGTCCAGCAGATGTGCAAAAACGAATATTAAAAAACTCCAGGTTGTCCAAAATAAGAACTTAAAAACTATTTTTAACCTTCCCAGAAGATATCCCACTGCCCATTTGCATTTAAATTGTAATGATTAATAAGCAAAAAATTTCTTAAAATATTAGGAGGTTTTTTCTATCTTTTCCTCAGAAATGTTAAATAATTACTTGTAAATATGTATACACATTAAAAAAAAAAAAAGTTATATTCTTGTTGCAATACTTTTAGTAAATACTCAAATATTGTAGATATAATATATATGTAAATATTTTAATTGTAAAGATGATAGTAATAAAAAAAAAAAAAACAAAAAATAACATTGACAGTTTTCATGCTATGACAGTCACTTATGCTTCATTTTAAAGCATTATGATTGCACTTTAATATGGTATATAATTTGTGTTTTTACTAATTGTGTGTTTTTACTAATTGGTGAATTTGATAGATCGGTAGAATTCTTGTTCTATGTTTAATAAACGCGGGAATCTGAGGTTCCGATATGGCTGCAAATAACTTTGGCAGTTTTCGTGCTAGGACAGTCGTTTATGCACCATTTTAAAGCATTAAAATTGCCAATTGTTTTGGTATATAATTTATTGCATAATGTATTTTTAGAAAACGGCCAATTGGATAAATCGGTAGAATTATTTTCCCAGGTTTAAAAAGGCGGTAATTTGAGGTTCCGATATGGTTGTGAATAACTTTGACAGTTTTCATGCTATGACAGTCATTTATGCATCATTTTAAAGCATTATGATTGCAATTTAATTTGATATATCATTTGTGGCACAATGTGTTCGTCTAAAAAATGGACAATTTGAAGGATCGGTAGAATTATTGTTCTATGTTTAAAAACGCGGTAATTTGAGGTTCCGATATAGCTATGAATTACTTTGACAGTTTTCATGCTATGACAGTCATTTATGCATCAGTTTAGAGCATTATGATTGCACTTTAATTTGGTATATCATTTGTGGCATAATGTATTCGTCTAAAAAATGGTCAATTTGATGGATCGGTAGAATTATTGTTCTATGTTTAAAAACGCGGTAATTTGAGGTTCCGATATGGTTGCAAATAACTTTGACAGTTTTCATGCTAGGACATTAGTCTACGCATCATTTTAAAGCATTACAGTTGCACTTTATTTTGGTGTATAATTTGTGGCATAATGAATTTTTACAAAAATTGGATAGATCGGTATATTTATTGGTACAGGTTCAAAAATGCGGTAATTTAAGGCTCCGATATGGTTGCAAATAACTTTTATAGTTTTAATGTTATAACAGTCGTTTATATATCTTTTTATTGCATTATAGTTGCCATTTGCTTTGGTATATAATTTATTCCATAATATATTTTTGGAAAATGGCCAATTGGATAGATCGGTAGAATTATTTTCACAGCTTTCAAAACGCGGTAGTTTGAGGTTCCGATATGGCTGTAAATAACATTGACAGTTTTCACGCTATGACAATCATTTATGCATCATTTTAAAGCATTATGATTGCACTTTAATATGGTATATCATTTGTAGCATAATGTGTATTTTTACAAATTGGTCAATTTGATAGATCGGTAGAATTATTGTTCTATGTTTAATAAACGCAGTAATCTGAGGTTCCGATATGGTTGCAATTAACTTTGGCAGTTTTCGTGCTAGGACAGTCGTTTATGCACCATTTTAAAGCATTAAAATTGCCATTTGTTTTGGTATATAATTTATTGCATAATGTATTTTTAGAAAATGGCCAATTGGATAGATCGGTAGAATTATTTTCCCAGGTTTAAAAAGGCGGTAATTTGAGGTACCGATATGGTTGTGAATAACTTTGACAGTTTTCATGCTATGACAGTCATTTATGCATCATTTTAAAGCATTATGATTGCACTTTAATTTGGTATATCATTTGTGGCACAATGTGTTCGTCTAAAAAATGGACAATTTGAAGGATCGGTAGAATTATTGTTCTATGTTTAAAAACGCGGTAATTTGAGGTTCCGATATGGTTGCAAATAACTTTGACAGTTTTCATGCTAGGGCAATAGTTTATGCATCATTTTAAAGCATTACAGTTGCACTTTATTTTGGTGTATAATTTGTGGCATAATGAATTTTTACAAAAGTTGGATAGATCGGTATATTTATTGGTACAGGTTTAAAAATGCGGTAATTCAAGGCTCCGATATGGTTGCAAATAACTTTTATAGTTTTCATGTTATAACAGTAATTTATATATCTTTTTATTGCATTATAGTTGCCATTTGTTTTGGTATATAATTTATTGCATAATATATTTTTAGAAAATTGCCAATTGGATAGATCGGTAGAATTATTTTCACAGCTTTAAAAAGGCGGTAATTTGAGGTTCCGATATGGTTGCAAATAACATTGACAGTTTTCATGCTATGACAGTCATTTATGCATCATTTTAAAGCATTATGATTGCACTTTAATATGGTATATAATGTGTGTTTTTACAAATTGGTCAATTTGATAGATCGGTAGAATTATTGTTCTATGTTTAACAAACGCGTTAATTTGAGGTTCCGATATGGTTGCAATTAACTTTGGCAGTTTTCGTGCTAGCACAGTCGTTTATGCACCATTTTAAAGCATTAAAATTGCCATTTGTTTTGGTATATAATTTATTGCATAATGTATTTTAAGAAAATGGCCAATTGGATAGATCGATATAATTATTTTCCCAGGTTTAAAAAGGCGGTAATTTGAGGTTCCGATATGGTTGTGAATTACTTTGACAGTTTTAATGCTATGACAGTCATTTATGCATCATTTTAAAGCATTATGATTGCACTTTAATTTGGTATATCATTTGTGGCACAATGTGTTCGTCTAAAAAATGGACAATTTGAAGGATCGGTAGAATTATTGTTCTATGTTTAAAAACGCGGTAATTTGAGGTTCCGATATGGCTATGAATTACTTTGACAGTTTTCATGCTATGACAGTCATTTATGCATCATTTTAAAGCATTATGATTGCACTTTAATTTGGTATATCATTTGTGGCACAATGTGTTCGTCTAAAAAATGGACAATTTGAAGGATCGGTAGAATTATTGTTCTATGTTTAAAAACGCGGTAATTTGAGGTTCCGATATGGTTGCAAATAACTTTGACAGTTTTCATGCTAGGGCAATAGTTTATGCATCATTTTAAAGCATTACAGTTGCACTTTATTTTGGTGTATAATTTGTGGCATAATGAATTTTTACAAAAGTTGGATAGATCGGTATATTTATTGGTACAGGTTTAAAAATGCGGTAATTCAAGGCTCCGATATGGTTGCAAATAACTTTTATAGTTTTCATGTTATAACAGTCATTTATATATCTTTTTATTGCATTATAGTTGCCATTTGTTTTGGTATATAATTTATTGCATAATATATTTTTAGAAAATTGCCAATTGGATAGATCGGTAGAATTATTTTCACAGCTTTAAAAAGGCGGTAATTTGAGGTTCCGATATGGTTGCAAATAACATTGACAGTTTTCATGCTATGACAGTCATTTATGCATCATTTTAAAGCATTATGATTGCACTTTAATATGGTATATAATGTGTGTTTTTACAAATTGGTCAATTTGATAGATCGGTAGAATTATTGTTCTATGTTTAACAAACGCGTTAATTTGAGGTTCCGATATGGTTGCAATTAACTTTGGCAGTTTTCGTGCTAGCACAGTCGTTTATGCACCATTTTAAAGCATTAAAATTGCCATTTGTTTTGGTATATAATTTATTGCATAATGTATTTTAAGAAAATGGCCAATTGGATAGATCGATATAATTATTTTCCCAGGTTTAAAAAGGCGGTAATTTGAGGTTCCGATATGGTTGTGAATTACTTTGACAGTTTTCATGCTTTGACAGTCATTTATGCATCAGTTTAGAGCATAATGATTGCACTTTAATTTGGTATATCATTTGTGGCATAATGTGTTCGTCTAAAAAATGGTCAATTTGATGGATCGATAGAATTATTGTTCTATGTTTAAAAACGCGGTAATTTGAGGTTCCGTTATGGTTGCAAATAACTTTTACAGTTTTCATGCTATGACAGTCATTTATGCATCATTTTAAAGCATTACAGTTGCACTTTGTTTTTGTGTATAATTTGTGGCATAATGAATTTTTACAAAAATTGGATAGATCGGTATATTTATTGGTACAGGTTTAAAAATGCGGTAATTTAAGGCCCCGATATGGTTGCAATTAACATTGACAGTTTTCACGCTATGACAGTCATTTATGCATCATTTTAAAGCATTATGATTGCACTTTAATATGGTATATCATTTGTAGCATAATGTGTATTTTTACAAATTGGTCAATTTGATAGATCGGTAGAATTATTGTTCTATTTTTAATAAACGCAGTAATCTGAGTTCCGATATGGTTGCAATTAACTTTGGCAGTTTTCGTGCTAGGACAGTCGTTTATGCACCATTTTAAAGCATTAAAATTGCCATTTGTTTTGGTATATAATTTATTGCATAATGTATTTTTAGAAAATGGCCAATTGGATAGATCGGTAGAATTATTTTCCCAGGTTTAAAAGGCGGTAATTTGAGGTTCCGATATGGTTGTGAATAACTTTGACAGTTTTCATGCTAGGGCAATAGTTTATGCATCATTTTAAAGCATTATAGTTGCACTTTATTTTGGTGTATAATTTGTGGCATAATGAATTTTTACAAAAGTTGGATAGATCGGTATATTTATCATGCTATGACAGTCGTTTATGCATCATTTTAAAGCATTATGATTGCACTTTAATTTGGTATATCATTTGTGGCACAATGTGTTCGTCTAAAAAATGGTCAATTTGAAGGATCGGTAGAATTATTGTTCTATGTTTAAAAACGCGGTAATTTGAGGTTCCGATATGGTTGCAAATAACTTTGACAGTTTTCATGCTAGGGCAATAGTTTATGCATCATTTTAAAGCATTACAGTTGCACTTTATTTTGGTGTATAATTTGTGGCATAATGAATTTTACAAAAGTTGGATAGATCGGTATATTTATTGGTACAGGTTTAAAAATGCGGTAATTCAAGGCTCCGATATAGGTTGCAAATAACTTTTATAGTTTTCATGTTATAACAGTCGTTTATATATCTTTTTATTACATTATAGTTGCCATTTGTTTTGGTATATAATTTATTGCATAATATATTTTTAGAAAATGGCCAATTGGATAGATCGGTAGAATTATTTTCACAGCTTTAAAAAGGCGGTAATTTGGGGTTCCGATATGGTTGCAAATAACATTGACAGTTTTCATGCTATGACAGTCATTTATGCATCATTTTAAAGCATTATGATTGCACTTTAATATGGTATATAATTTGTAGCATAATGTGTGTTTTTACAAATTGGTCAATTTGATAGATCGGTAGAATTATTGTTCTATGTTTAATAAAAGCAGTAATCTGAGGTTCCGATATGGTTGCAATTAACTTTGGCAGTTTTCGTGCTAGGACAGTCGTTTATGCACCATTTAAAGCATTAAAATTGCCATTTGTTTTGGTATATAATTTATTGCATAATGTATTTTTAGAAAATGGCCAATTGGATAGATCGGTAGAATTATTTTCCCAGGTTTAAAAAGGCGGTAATTTGAGGTTCCGATATGGTTGTGAATAACTTTGACAGTTTTCATGCTATGACAGTCATTTATGCATCAGTTTAAAGCATTATGATTGCACTTTAATTTGGTATATCATTTGTGGCACAATGTGTTCGTCTAAAAAATGGTCAATTTGAAGGATCGGTAGAATTATTGTTCTATGTTTAAAAACGCGGTAATTTGAGGTTCCGATATGGTTGCAAATAACTTTGACAGTTTTCATGCTAGGGCAATAGTTTATGCATCATTTTAAAGCATTACAGTTGCACTTTATTTTGGTGTATAATTTGTGGCATAATGAATTTTTACAAAAGTTGGATAGATCGGTATATTTATTGGTACAGGTTTAAAAATGCGGTAATTCAAGGCTCCGATATGGTTGCAAATAACTTTTATAGTTTTCATGTTATAACAGTCGTTTATATATCTTTTTATTGCATTATAGTTGCCATTTGTTTTGGTATATAATTTATTGCATAATATATTTTTAGAAAATGGCCAATTGGATAGATCGGTAGAATTATTTTCACAGCTTTAAAAAGGCGGTAATTTGAGGTTCCGATATGGTTGCAAATAACATTGACAGTTTTCATGCTATGACAGTCATTTATGCTTCATTTTAAAGCATTATGATTGCACTTTAATATGGTATATAATTTGTAGCATAATGTGTGTTTTTACTAATTGGTGAATTTGATAGATCGGTAGAATTATTGTTCTATGTTTAATAAACGCGGTAATCTGAGGTTCCGATATGGCTGCAATTAACTTTGGCAGTTTTCGTGCTAGGACAGTCGTTTATGCACCATTTTAAAGCATTAAAATTGCCATTTGCTTTGGTATATAATTTATTGCATAATGTATTTTTGGAAAACGGCCAATTGGATAAATCGGTAGAATTATTTTCCCAGGTTTAAAAACGCGGTAATTTGAGGTTCCGATATGGTTGTGAATAACTTTGACAGTTTTCATGCTATGACAGTCATTTATGCATCATTTTAAAGCATTACAGTTGCACTTTGTTTTTGTGTATAATTTGTGGCATAATGAATTTTTACAAAAATTGGATAGATCGGTATATTTATTGGTACAGGTTTAAAAATGCGGTAATTTAAGGCCCCGATATGGTTGCAAATAACTTTTATAGTTTTCATGTTATAACAGTCGTTTATACATCTTTTTATTGCATTTTAGTTGCCATTTGTTTTGGTATACAATCTATTGCATAATGTATTTTTAGAAGATGGCCAATTGGATAGATCGATAGAATTATTTTCCCAGGTTTAAAAAGGCGGTAATTTGAGGTTCCGATATGGTTGTGAATTACTTTGACAGTTTTCATGCTATGACAGTCATTTATGCATCAGTTTAGAGCATTATGATTGCACTTTAATTTGGTATATCATTTGTGGCATAATGTGTTCGTCTAAAAAATGGTCAATTTGATGGATCGGTAGAATTATTGTTCTATGTTTAAAAACGCGGTAATTTGAGGTTCCGATATGGTTGCAAATAACTTTGACAGTTTTCATGCTAGGGCATTAGTTTACGCATCATTTTAAAGCATTACAGTTGCACTTTATTTTGGTGTATAATTTGTGGCATAATGAATTTTTACAAAAATTGGATAGATCGGTATATTTATTGGTACAGGTTCAAAAATGCGGTAATTTAAGGCTCCGATATGGTTGCAAATACCTTTTATAGTTTTCATGTTATAACAGTCGTTTATATATCTTTTTATTGCATTATAGTTGCCATTTGCTTTGGTATATAACTTATTCCATAATGTATTTTTGGAAAATGGCCAATTGGATAGATCGGTAGAATTATTTTCACAGCTTTAAAAACGCGGTAGTTTGAGGTTCCGATATGGCTGCAAATAACATTGACAGTTTTCACGCTATGACAGTCATTTATGCATCATTTTAAAGCATTATGATTGCACTTTAATATCGTATATCATTTGTAGCATAATGTGTATTTTTACAAATTGGTCAATTTGATAGATCGGTAGAATTATTGTTCTATGTTTAATAAACGCAGTAATCTGAGGTTCCGATATGGTTGCAATTAACTTTGGCAGTTTTCGTGCTAGGACAGTCGTTTATGCACCATTTTAAAGCATTAAAATTGCCATTTGTTTTGGTATATAATTTATTGCATAATGTATTTTAGAAAATGGCCAATTGGATAGATCGGTAGAATTATTTTCCCAGGTTTAAAAAGGCGGTAATTTGAGGTTCCGATATGGTTGTGAATAACTTTGACAGTTTTCATGCTATGACAGTCATTTATGCATCATTTTAAAGCATTATGATTGCACTTTAATTTGGTATATCATTTGTGGCACAATGTGTTCGTCTAAAAAATGGTCAATTTGAAGGATCGGTAGAATTATTGTTCTATGTTTAAAAACGCGGTAATTTGAGGTTCCGATATGGTTGCAAATAACTTGACAGTTTTCATGCTAGGGCAATAGTTTATGCATCATTTTAAAGCATTACAGTTGCACTTTATTTTGGTGTATAATTTGTGGCATAATGAATTTTTACAAAATGTTGGATAGATTCGGTATATTTATTGGTACAGGTTTAAAAATGCGGTAATTCAAGGCTCCGATATGGTTGCAAATAACCTTTATAGTTTTCATGTTATAACAGTCGTTTATATATCTTTTATTGCATTATAGTTGCCATTTGTTTTGGTATATAATTTATTGCATAATATATTTTTAGAAAATTGCCAATTGGATAGATCGGTAGAATTATTTTCACTAGCTTTAAAAACGCGGCAGTTTGAGGTTCCGATATGGCTGCAAATAACATTGACAGTTTTTCACGCTATGACAGTCATTTATGCATCATTTTAAAGCATTATGATTGCACTTTAATATGGTATATCATTTGTAGCATAATGTGTATTTTTACAAATTGGTCAATTTGATAGATCGGTAGAATTATTGTTCTATGTTTAATAAAAGCAGTAATCTGAGGTTCCGATATGGTTGCAATTAACTTGGCAGTTTTCGTGCTAGGACAGGTCGTTATGCACCATTTTAAAGCATTAAATTGCCATTTGTTTTGGTATATAATTTATTGCATAATGTATTTTTAGAAAATGGCCAATTGGATAGATCGGTAGAATTATTTTCCCAGGTTAAAAAGGCGGTAATTTGAGGTTCCGATATGGTTGTGAATAACTTTGACAGTTTTCATGCTATGACAGTCATTTATGCATCATTTTAAAGCATTATGATTGCACTTTAATTTGGTATATCATTTGGTGGCACAATGTGTTCGTCTAAAAAATGGTCAATTTGAAGGATCGGTAGAATTATTGTTCTAATGTTTTAAAAACGCGGTAATTGAGGTTCCGATATGGTTGCAAAATAACTTTGACAGTTTTCATGCTAGGGCAATAGTTTATGCATCATTTTAAAGCATTACAGTTGCACTTTATTTTGGTGTATAATTTGTGGCATAATGAATTTTTACAAAAGTTGGATAGATCGGTATATTTATTGGTACAGGTTTAAAAATGCGGTAATTCAAGGCTCCGATATGGTTGCAAATAACTTTTATAGTTTTCATGTTATAACAGTCGTTTATATATCTTTTTATTGCATTATAGTTGCCATTTGTTTTGGTATATAATTTATTGCATAATATATTTTTAGAAAATGGCCAATTGGATAGATCGGTAGAATTATTTTCACAGCTTTAAAAAGGCGGTAATTTGAGGTTCCGATATGGTTGCAAATAACATTGACAGTTTTCATGCTATGACAGTCATTTATGCTTCATTTTAAAGCATTATGATTGCACTTTAATATGGTATATAATTTGTAGCATAATGTGTGTTTTTACTAATTGGTGAATTTGATAGATCGGTAGAATTATTGTTCTATGTTTAATAAACGCGGTAATCTGAGGTTCCGATATGGCTGCAATTAACTTTGGCAGTTTTCGTGCTAGGACAGTCGTTTATGCACCATTTTAAAGCATTAAAATTGCCATTTGCTTTGGTATATAATTTATTGCATAATGTATTTTTAGGAAAACGGCCAATTGGATAAATCGGTAGAATTATTTTCCCAGGTTTAAAAACGCGGTAATTTGAGGTTCCGATATGGTTGTGAATAACTTTGACAGTTTTCATGCTATGACAGTCATTTATGCATCATTTTAAAGCATTACAGTTGCACTTTGTTTTTGTGTATAATTTGTGGCATAATGAATTTTTACAAAAATTGGATAGATCGGTATATTTATTGGTACAGTTTAAAAATGCGGTAATTTAAGGCCCCGATATGGTTGCAAATAACTTTTATTAGTTTTCATGTTATAACAGTCGTTTATACATCTTTTTATTGCATTTTAGTTGCCATTTGTTTTGGTATACTAATCTTATTGCATAATGTATTTTTAGAAGATGGCCAATTGGATAGATCGATAGAATTATTTTCCCAGGTTTAAAAGGCGGTAATTTGAGGTTCCGATATGGTTGTGAATTACTTTGACAGTTTTCATGCTATGACAGTCATTTATGCATCAGTTTAGAGCATTATGATTGCACTTTAATTTGGTATATCATTTGTGGCATAATGTGTTCGTCTAAAAAATGGTCAATTTGATGGATCGGTAGAATTATTGTTCTATGTTTAAAAACGCGGTAATTTGAGGTTCCGATATGGTTGCAAATAACTTTGACAGTTTTCATGCTAGGGCAATTAGTTTATGCATCATTTTAAAAGCATTACAGTTGCACTTTATTTTGGTGTATAATTTGTGGCATAATGAATTTTTACAAATGTTGGATAGATCGGTATATTTATTGGTACAGGTTTAAAAATGCGGTAATTTCAAGGCTCCGATATGGTTGCAAATAACTTTTATAGTTTTCATGTTATAACAGTCGTTTATATATCTGTTTATTGCATTATAGTTGCCATTTGTTTTGGTATATAATTTATTGCATAATATATTTTTAAGAAAATGCCAATTGGATAGATCGGTAGAATTATTTCACAGCTTTAAAAAGGCGGTAATTTGAGGTTCCGATATGGTTGCAAAATACATTGACAGTTTTCATGCTATGACAGTCATTTATGCATCATTTTAAAGCATTATGATTGCACTTTAATATGGTATATAATTTGTAGCATAATGTGTGTTTTTACAAATTGGTCAATTTGATAGATCGGTAGAATTATTGTTCTATGTTTAATAAAAGCAGTAATCTGAGGTTCCGATATGGTTGCAATTAACTTTGGCAGTTTTCGTGCTAGGACAGTCGTTTATGCACCATTTTAAAGCATTAAAATTGCATTGTTTTGGTATATAATTTATTGCATAATGTATTTTAAGAAAATGGCCAATTGGATAGATCGGTACAATTATTTTCCCAGGTTTAAAAAGGCGGTAATTTGAGGTTCCGATATGGTTGTGAATAACTTTGACAGTTTTCATGCTATGACAGTCATTTATGTATCATTTAGAGCATTATGATTGCACTTCAATTTGGTATATCATTTGTGGCATAATGTGTTCGTCTAAAAAATTGTCAATTTGATGGATCGGTAGAATTATTGTTCTATGTTTAAAAACGCGGTAATTTGAGGTTCCGATATGGTTGCAAATAACTTTGACAGTTTTCATGCTAGGGCAATAGTTTATGCATCATTTTAAAGCATTACAGTTGCACTTTATTTT
Source organism: Lucilia sericata (assembly GCF_015586225.1). NCBI lineage: Eukaryota > Metazoa > Arthropoda > Insecta > Diptera > Calliphoridae > Lucilia > Lucilia sericata. The sequence goes on along the minus strand of NW_023997462.1, from coordinate 1,225 downwards.
GGTGTATAATTTGTGGCATAATGAATTTTTACAAAAATTGGATAGATCGGTATATTTATTGGTACAGGTTTAAAAATGCGGTAATTCAAGGCTCCGATATGGTTGCAAATAACTTTTATAGTTTTCATGTTATAACAGTCGTTTATATATCTTTTTATTGCATATAGTTGCCATTTGTTTTGGTATATAATTTATTGCATAATATATTTTTAGAAAATTGCCAATTGGATAGATCGGTAGAATTATTTTCACAGCTTTAAAAAGCGCTAATTTGAGGTTCCGATATGGTGCAAATAACATTGACAGTTTTCATGCTATGACAGTCATTTATGCATCATTTATGCAAACATTAAGACATTATGATTGCACTTTAATATGGTATATAATTTGTAGCATAATGTGTGTTTTTACAAATTGGTCAATTTGATAGATCGGTAGAATTATTGTTCTATGTTTAATAACACAGTAATCTGAGGTTCCGATATGGTTGCAATTAACTTTGCCAGTTTTCGTGCTAGGACAGTCGTTTATGCACCATTTTAAAGCATTAAAATTGCCATTGGTTTTGGTAATAATTTATTGCATAATGTATTTTAAGAAAATGGCCAATTGGATAGATCGGTAGAATTATTTTCCCAGGTTTAAAAAGGCGGTAATTTGAGGTTCCGATATGGTTGTGAATAACTTTGACAGTTTTCATGCTATGACAGTCATTTATGCATCAGTTTAGAGCATTATGATTGCACTTTAATTTGGTATATCATTTGTGGCATAATGTGTTCGTCTAAAAAATGGTCAATTTGATGGATCGGTAGAATTATTGTTCTATGTTTAAAAACGCGGTAATTTGAGGTCCCGATATGGTTGCAAATAACTTTGACAGTTTCATGCTAGGGCAATAGTTTATGCATCATTTTAAAGCACTAAGTTGCACTTTATTTTGGTGTATAATTTGTGGCATAATGAATTTTTACAAAAGTTGGATAGATCGGTATATTTATTGGTACAGGTTTAAAAATGCGGTAATTCAAGGCTCCGATATGGTTGCAAATAACTTTTATAGTTTTCATGTTTAACAGTCGTTTATATATCTTTTTATTGCATTATAGTTGCCATTTGTTTTGGTATATAATTTATTGCATAATATATTTTTAGAAAATTGCCAATTGGATAGATCGGTAGAATTATTTTCACAGCTTTAAAAAGGCGGTAATTTGAGGTTCCG
>NW_023997461.1:0-21607 GCF_015586225.1 Lucilia sericata | reverse complement strand
AAACAATGGCGACGATCAAGCACAGACAACGGTCGATGAGGCCGCTGGTGAAAATAAAATGAAATCTCGTCTTCGCAAGGGAGCCCTCAAGAAGAAGAACATTTTCAATGTCAAGGATCATTGTTTCATACCGCGCTTCTTTAAGCAGCCCACGTTCTGTTCTCACTGCAAGGATTTTATATGGTAAGTGGAGAATATTAAATTAATTTTAAATGATTTGTTTTAATTGGTTTATTCAAGAGCAGAAACCCCCAAAAAAGAAATGTTATGAGATTTTGGGAAATGTCTTAATTTAGGCAACATTTCTAGGGCGTATGAGTGATAAAAAAAAATAAAATTACAATAATAATAATCATACGCACTAGAACTGAATAAGAACTGAACTAGAACTGAACTAGAAACTGAACTAGAACTGAACTAGAACTGAACTAGAACTGAACTAGAACTGAACTAGAACTGAACTAGAACTGAACTAGAACTGAACTAGAACTGAACTAGAACTGAACTAGAACTGAACTAGAACTGAACTAGAACTGACTAGAACTGAACTAGAACTGAACTAACTGAACTAGAACTAGAACTGAACTAGAACTGAACTAGAACTGAACTAGAACTGAACTAGAACTGAACTAGAACTGAACTAGAACTGACTAGAACTGAACTAGAACTGACCTAGACTGAACTAGAACTGAACTAGAACTGAACTAGAACTGAACTAGAACTGAACTAGAACTGAACTAGAACTGAACTAGAACTGAACTAGAACTGAACTAGAACTGAACTAGAACTGAACTAGAACTGAACTAGAACTGAACTAGAACTGAACTAGAACTGAAACTAGAACTGAACTAGAACTGAACTAGAACTGAACTAGAACTGAACTAGAACTGAACTAGAACTGAACTAACTGACTAGAACTGAACTAGAACTGAACTAGAACTGAACTAGAACTGAACTAGAACATGAACTAGAACTGAACTAGAACTGAACTAGAACTGAACTAGAACTGAACTAGAACTGAACTAGAACTGAACTAGAATTGAACTAGAACTGAACTAGAACTGAACTAGAACTGAACTAGAACTGAAATATATAGAAAAAAAAGTTGTAAAATAATAAAGGAAAACTAAATGAAAAGCAAACAGTTAAGAGGAAATAGGGTATTCCAAAAAAGTGAAATATTCTTGGAATAATATGCATACTAAGCAAACATTTTTAAAATTGCTTTACTTTCTGACAAAACTCTATAGGTACCGTTTAAAAATGTCCACAAATAAATCTACTGGTAAAATAAAACTGCATGCAAATATAAACGTGGAAGCCGTAAGAAAAACTTTTAAAACACATTTCTAGACTTTAACACATAATTTGCATAATATTTGCTTTTATTTTTGTATTCATGCAGTTAAAAATGTTGAAAAAAACAACATACACCACTTACCTTAGACAAAAACACGCTGAAAATAATAATAATAAAATTAGTATAAAAAAATGAAAAAAAGAGGGGATATATTTAGTATAATAACAATAATAATAAAAAACAATAAAAAATTATAAAGTGAGAAAAAGACAAGTGTAAAACTAAGCTTAATTAATTAATTAGCTACACGAACTAATTTGTACGTTAACACTTTTTTCTAAAAAAGTATTCATCAGTTAGTAAATTGAAAGGAAGGACGGATGGTCAGTTAGTTAGTGTGTAAATAAAGACATTTATTTGATGTTATAATTCTGTTTTTCGTTTGTATGCAAATGTCAGACACTTAAAATAATTAAGGAAAAAACACATAAAAGCCATAAACTCATTAATAATAATCTAAATGGAAATAATTGTTGAATGAAAGAAAAAAAAACAGACAGACAGACAAGCAAAAACATATGTGGACTAGACTAATTAGGCTACAATGTTAGAACTCAAATTTGTTGTATAATAAATTAGGTTTCCGTACAACTAAATAAAACAAAACTAGAACAGAACTAGAACAAAACTAGAACTAACTAGAACCAAACAGAACTAGAACAGAACTAGAACAGAACTAGAACAGAACTAGAACAGAACTAGAACAGAACTAGAACAGAACTAGAACAGAACTAGAACAAACTAGAACAGAACTAGAACTAGAACAGAACTAGAACAGAACTAGAACAGAACTAGAACAGAACTAGAACAGAACTAGAACTAGAACAAACTAGAACAGAACTAGAACAACTAGACAGAACTAGAACAGAACTAGAACAGAACTAGAACAGAACTAGAAAGAACTAGAACAGAACTAGAACAGAACTAGAACAGAACTAGAACAGAACTAGAACAGAACTAGAACAGAACTAGAACAGAACTAGAACAGAACTAGAACAGAACTAGAACAGAACTAGAACAGAACTAGAAATAACTGAACAGAACTAGAACAGAACTAGAACAGAACTAGAACAGAACTAGAACAGAACTAGAACAAACTAGAACAGAACTAGAACAGAACTAGAACCGAACTAGAACAGAACTAGAACAGAACTAGAACAGAACTAGAACAGAACTAGAACAGAACTAGAACAGAACAGAACAGAACGAACATAACTAGAACAGAACTAGAACAGAACTAGAACAGAACTAGCAGAACTAGAACAGAACTAGAACAGAACTAGAACAGAACTAGCAAACTAGAACAACTAGAACATAACTAGAACTAGAACAGAACTAGAACAGAACTAGAACAGAACTAGAACAGAACTAGAACAGAACTAGAACAGAACTAGAACAGAACTAGAACAGAACTAGAACAGAACTAGAACAGAACTAGAACAGAAATAGAACAGAACTAGAACAAACTAGAACAGAACTAGAACAAACTAGAACAGAACTAGAACAGAACTAGAACAGAACTAGAACAGAACTAGAACAGAACTAGAACAGACTAGAACAGAACTAGAACAGAACTAGAACAGAACTAGAACAGAACTAGAACAGAACTAGAACAGAACTAGAACGAACTAGAACAGAACTAGAACAGAACTAGAACAGAACTAGAACAGAACTAGAAACTAGAACAGAACTAGAACAACTAGAACAGAACTAGAACAGAACTAGAACAGAACTAAAACAGAACTAGAACAGAACTAGAACAGAACTAGAACAGAACTAGAACAGAACTAGAACAGAACTAGAACAGAACTAGAACAGAGCTAGAACAGAACTAGAACAGAACTAGAACAGAACTAGAACAGAACTAGAACAGAACTAGAACAGAACTAGAAACAGAACTAGAACAGAACTAGAACTAGAACTAGAACAGAACTAGAATAGAACTAGAACAGAACTAGAACAGAACTAGAACAGAACTAGAACAGAACTAGAACAGAACTAGAACAGAACTAGAACAGAACTAGAACAGAACTAGAACAGAACTAGAACAGAACTAGAACAGAACTAGAACAGAACTAGAACAGAACTAGAACAGAACTAGAACAGAACTAGAACAGAACTAGAACAGAACTAGAACAGAACTAGAACAGAACTAGAACAGAACTAGAACAGAACAGAACCAGAACAGAACTAGAACAGAACTAGAACAGAACTAGAACAGAACTGGAACAGAACTAGAACAGAACTAGAACAGAACTAGAACAGAACTAGAACAGAACTAGAACAGAACTAGAACAGAACTAGAACAGAACTAGAACAGAACTAGAACAGAACTAGAACAGAACTAGAACAGAACTAGAACAGAACTAGAACAGAACTAGAACAGAACTAGAACAGAACTAGAACAGAACTAGAACAGAACTAGAACAGAACTAGAACAGAACTAGAACAGAACTAGAACAGAACTAGAACAGAACTAGAACAGAACTAGAACAGAACTAGAACATAACTAGAACAGAACTAGAACAGAACTAGAGTTGATCTGAGTCGACGTACCAGTTTAAGAGGTACAACTCTATTATTTTTGTTAATTTAAAATTTTACTAGAATTTTTCTTTCTGATTTTTTTGCTTTCGTTAAGCAAATTACAGTAACTAAAGCAATATAATTAAGGCTGATTAAAGTCGTGTCTTTTACAAATTAAATTCTCATACGCCCACCCACATGTCATCAGCAGTAGCAAAAGTAAAATACATTGTTGTCTTTATTATTTAAATTAGCAAACAAAAAAGTAGAAATTTCTTTAGGGACTTGTATTCTTTAGTTACCAAACAAACGACTTACGTAAAATAAACTAATTTAAAATAATGTGAACAAAAATTAAATACACATGTGTATTTTGTCTAAATGTTGTTCTATATTAACTGTGTTTAAAAAAGCAAACGAACAAACAAAAAATCCCTTAAGTTTTATTTGCACAACAATAATGCAAAATGTTTGCAAGTAAATTTGGCCCTGAACTCAACAAAATTTGCTCATTTCATTACACATATGAGTATTGCAAATTTAATATGTTTATACACGTTTTAAACAAATTGTAAAAAATTAAAAAAGGAAGAAAATTATTCTGCAGGAGTAGCCTAGGAAATTAGTCAGATCATTTTAGGAAGGAGGTACTAGAAGCCATATAATTCTTTACGACTTGTGAAGAAAATTTTCGTGTAGATGGTTGTAGTTCTGTTCTAGTTCTGTTCTAGTTCTGTTCTAGTTCTGTTCTAGTTCTGTTCTAGTTCTGTTCTAGTTCTGTTCTAGTTCTGTTCTAGTTCTGTTCTAGTTCTGTTCTAGTTCTGTTCTAGTTCTGTTCTAGTTCTGTTCTAGTTCTGTTCTAGTTCTGTTCTAGTTCTGTTCTAGTTCTGTTCTAGTTCTGTTCTAGTTCTGTTCTAGTTCTGTCTGTTCTGTTCTGTTCTAGTTCTGTTCTAGTTCTGTTCTAGTTCTGTTCTAGTTCTGTTCTAGTTCTGTTCTAGTTCTGTTCTAGTTCTGTTCTAGTTCTGTTCTAGTTCTGTTCTAGTTCTGTTCTAGTTCTGTTCTAGTTCTGTTCTAGTTCTGTTCTGTTCTAGTTCTGTTCTAGTTCTGTTCTAGTTCTGTTCTAGTTCTGTTCTAGTTCTGTTCTAGTTCTGTTCTAGTTCTGTTCTAGTTCTGTTCTAGTTCTGTTCTAGTTCTGTTCTAGTTCTGTTCTAGTTCTGTTCTAGTTCTGTTCTAGTTCTGTTCTAGTTCTGTTCTAGTTCTGTTCTAGTTCTGTTCTAGTTCTGTTCTAGTTCTGTTCTAGTTCTGTTCTAGTTCTGTTCTAGTTCTGCTCTAGTTCTGCTCTAGTTCTGCTCTAGTTCTGTTCTAGTTCTGTTCTAGTTCTGTTCTAGTTCTGCTCTAGTTCTGCTCTAGTTCTGTTCTAGTTCTGTTCTAGTTCTGTTCTAGTTCTGTTCTAGTTCTGTTCTAGTTCTGTTCTAGTTCTGTTCTAGTTCTGTTCTAGTTCTGTTCTAGTTCTGTTCTAGTTCTGTTCTAGTTCTGTTCTAGTTCTGTTCTAGTTTTGTTCTAGTTCTGTTCTAGTTCTGTTCTAGTTCTGTTCTAGTTCTGTTCTAGTTCTGTTCTAGTTCTGTTCTAGTTCTGTTCTAGTTTTGTTCTAGTTCTGTTCTAGTTCTGTTTCTAGTTCTGTTCTAGTTCTGTTCTAGTTCTGTTCTAGTTCTATTCTAGTTCTGTTCTAGTTCTGTTCTAGTTCTGTTCTAGTTCTGTTCTAGTTCTGTTCTAGTTATGTTCTAGTCCTTTCCCAGATCCCTAGATCCCTTTTTATATAGATTACCAGGAAAACATTATTAATTACTTACAAAACAAATAATACCTTCATCACACTTACATTTAAATATATCTACGTGAACTCATTTAGCAATATTATACTAGAGAAAATAACATTCAGAATCATTAACATTAAACACGCTAAAAACATAAAAAATAAATAAATTCCATTACATACTTACATACGTATAAATATGTATGTTTATGTAAATACCTACTATTATTAAAAAGCAAAATATTAACATAGAAATAATAGTAGAGAAATAAAACAAAATGACATTTTTTTGCTAAAACAATATAGTAAAATTTCTCAATGTCAGTAATAAAATAAAGAAAAACGAAAAGCATATGTACATACAAACGTAGAAATACCTTTACAAACAAGCAAGCACGCACAGAAAAAGTACTAGAAAAGAACAATAAAATAGAGACCAAAGATAAGCCATAAAGTATGCATGACTATTTATTTTAATATACATACATATGTATGTATGTACATATGGTTCATGTGTTTCCTTAACATTTACTCTAACATAAACACACACACTCACCGACATACTCCAGGAAGAGAGAGTGTTACAATGAAGTAAAAGTAACAGCAGTGAATGTTTGTTTATTTATGCAAGAGTGAATATGTCATGTTTATGTTTTTATTAAATATGTGCTATTTTTCATACACCTCTCAGTCAAAGTGAAGACTCCCCCCTTTCATTTCCAAAAACTGGTACTCAAATATGCTATCACTCTTGATCTAACACATACAACACGTCCATTTAGTCTATTTGGAAAATCTCTTATTTAAATAACAAAAGAACACAACACAAGTCTTTTAAAGTATTTATAAATATAGTATCGTTATTTGTTTACAAGTATTAAGTTACTTCCGTTTTTGTGCGAGTTCCCTCCTTATGATGACTTCAAACAATCTCCCTTGAGTAAAAAATATATAAAATTTCGTTTGTTGCTGAAATAGATTTCTTTTTCGAAAATTTATAAATAACTTGACAAAAAAAAATTAAAAAAAGAAATACAATATTGCAGGAAAACTCATGTCATGTCTGTGACATATTGACAATGTTTGTCCGTTTTGTTTTTTTGTTTCGCTTTGTACACATTTACTCGCTTTACACCCGCTTTATATTCTGCAAATGTATGTTGACTTTTCTAATCATACTTATTTTCATATTTTCAAACATCATTTGTTGTGAACATGGATACAAATGGTAATTTCCCCAAAAAAAATGGCAGAAAATAAGAGACTTTTTTTGTTTACATTTCCCTAACGACCGCGGTCTTAAGCGATTGACTCTAGTTGAATCTAAAGCAAACTACTTTGACCTTTCTTTGACTTTAAGAGACAATTACGAACTACTGTATAATTATAATGACGAAACTTTTCTCAATTTCAATCTAATCGATTCTGTTCTTAGAAGTCTTAGTCCAATCGAGCCTTTTTGTTGTTAAATTTGAAACCTGTTGACCCTACTCTTGATAATATCAATATAATAGACTTTATTCTTATCGATAACAATCTAATCAAGCCCTACTATGGTCCATTGCAATCTACTCTAGTCCATTCTAATCCAGTCTATGTTATTATTGTCTATTCCAATCGACTCAACGATATTTGAGAAAATTCCAATCTAATGGATTCCAACTGATCACTATACTAGTCGATTGATATATAATCGTCCAAATTTTAGACAATTCTATATCAACTCTGTCCTAGTCGATTCATATCAACTCTGTTCTGGTCGATACAGACGAACTATGTTCCTGTTAATCTAGATTAACTATATTCTAAGTGATACAGATCAACTCTATTCTACACATATGTATTGTAGGCGATTTAAGTCGAAAGTTTGCTATCCTCGACTACTATCGATTGATCCCGTCCAATAGACTTAATTTGATTAGGTTCCATTCCAACTATATCAACAAGTCTATATCAACTCTGTCCTAGTCGATCCATATCAACAGTGTTCTAGTCAATCTTGTACGAACTCTGTTCCTATTGACCCAGATTAACTACATTCTAAGTGATACAGATCAACTCTATTCTACACATTTCTATTGTAGTCGATTCAAGTCGATAGTTTGCTATCCTCGACCATTATCGTTCGATCCCGTTCAATAGACCTAATTTGATTAGGTTCCACTCCAATCGTTAACCATTATAGTCGATTCGAATCCATTCGATCACACTCTAGTCAATTCCAATCCAACCTAATCCTATGCAATCGATCCTATTGAAGCGTATTCCTAGCTAATCGACTCATTTTAGTCCATTCCAATTCATTTACAATTCTATCAATCCAATTCTAGTTGATTCTAATCCAATACCACTTGTTCTTTTTCCTTATATTCCAATTGGTACTCTTTTAATCGATTCCAACTGAAAAGATTCCATTATTGTCAACTCCACTCCAATCAAGCTCCAAATTTTAATCAACTTTATTCCGATCGAACCTATTCTAACCATTTTACAACTATTCTTCCCAATTTCAGTCAAATCTAAACTAATGGACCCTATTCTACTCGATTTCATTTCAATCAATCCTATTCTAGTCGATTCGGAATCAATCAACCTTATTTTTGGCGATTCCAATTGAATTGATTTCTGTTATAGTCGTTTTCAATCTAGTCTAACTTGATTGTACTTAATTCAAAATCGATCGACCCTATTCTAGTCGATTTCATTTCAAACGATCCCATTCTAGTCGTTTCCGAACCAATCAACCTAATTCTTGGATATTTCAATTCAATTAATCGCTGTTTTAACCGATTTCAATCAAATTGAGCTCTATTGAAGTCAATTCGAAACCGATCGGTCCCATTCTAGACGATTTCATTTCAATCGATGCTATTCTAGTCGACTTCGAACCAATCTACCTAATTTTTGGCGATTCCAATGCAATTGATACCTGTTCTATTCCATTTACATCCAATCGTTCTCCATTCTAGTCAATTCGAAACCAATCGAATCTACTCTAGTCGATTTCATTTAAAACGAAGCTATTCTAGTCGATTTCGAACCAATTAACTTTATTTTTGGAGTTTCGAAATCAATTGTTCCCTGTTCTATTTGATTTCGGCCCAATCGATCTCTATTGTAGTCAATACGAAACCAATCGAATCTATCCTAATCGATTTCATTTAAAACGATGCTATTCTTGTCGATTCCGATCCAATTAATCTCAGTTTTGGCGATTACGATTCAATTGATCCCTATTCTAGTTGTTTTCAAACCAATCGATCTATATTGTGATGAAGTCGAAACCGATCAACCCTACTCTAGTCGAAATCTTTTCAATGGATACTATTCTAGTTGATTCCGATCCAATAAACCTTATTTTTGGCGATTTCATTTCAACTGATTGCAATTTTAGTCATTTTCAACCCAATCAATTCTGATGTAATCAACTTCATTTTTGGCGATTCCAATTTTATCGATCTGTATTTTAGTAGATTTCAATCTAATCGCTCTCATTCTTGTCGATTCAAATCTATAATTTCGCTAGTCTAGTCAAATCCAATCAAATTGTTTCACATTCTTTTCGATTTCAAAGCAGTCGTATCGATTCTAGTTAAATTTAATCCAACAGATCATTTTCTTGTTGATTTCAATCTAATTCAAGTCTTTTCCATTCCAAACGATCATCTTCTAGTCGATTCCAATCCAATCGTTAATATCATTATCGAATCCAAGCTATTCTGTTCCTATTTCAGCCGATTCCAATCCAATCGTAAATATCATTATCGAATCCAAGCTATTCTGTTCCTATTTCAGTCGATTCCAATCAAATTGATCCCATTTTAGTCGATACCTATACCATAGTCACTATTCTAGTCGATTCTGATCCAATCAACTTAATGTTTCCATCCTACTGAACCCATTCTAGTCGATACGTATCCCATATTCAACATTTTATTCGATTCCAATCCCATTGATGACTATTCTAGTTGAATCTGATCCAATCAACTTCATTTTTGGCGATTCCAATTCAATTGATCTTTATTCTAGTAGATTTCAATCTAATCGCTCTCATTTTTGTCGATTCGAATCTGTTATTTCCCTAGTCTAGTCAAATCCAATCAAATTGTTCCACATTCTTATCGATTTCAAAACAGTCTTATCGATTCTAGTTAAATTTAATCTAACAGATCATTTTCATGTTGATTTTAATCTAATATGTTTCTATTCTAGTCGATTATGACCCAATGGATCCCATTCAAGTCTTTTTCATTCCAAAGGATCATCTTCTAGTCGATTCCAATCCAATCGTTAATATCATTATCGAATCCAAGCTATTCTGTTCCTATTTCGGTTGATTCTATGCCTATTGATCCCATTCTTATCGCTTCAAATCTAATTGATCCCCTTCTAGTCGATACCTATCCAATAGTCAACATTTTAGTTCATTCCAATCCCATTGGTTAGTATTCTAGTCGATCATAATATAATCGATATTATTCTTATTCTTGTTGATTCTCGTTCCAAATTATTGATCAATCTTGCCTATAATCTCCCAATTTCAATCCAATAGGTCTAGTTTTTATCTATACCACTCCCATCGGTCCCATTCTTATTGATTTTAACTCAAAAGACCCTATTCTTCTTTCTATTCTAATCGATTCCAATAGTTTTTCTTCATAACCTTTTCAATCGATAAAGAAATTAGTGTTTAACTATGTTAACAAATTGTCTTAAAAAATCCATTTGTTTAAATCCCTATAATAATATTTTAAGGGATTTGCTGATACTATGTACGTAGGTGTGTGTGTGTGAATATATGAAAAACCTAAAGCCCTTAACTAAAGACAATATAACAAAATAAAACATAAAAATATGAAAAAAATCAATAATTTACGTCAAAATAGATAAAAGAGACACAATAAAATCCACTCATATTTCTAGTTACTTTAGACTTTCTTCCTTTAATTTCAAATAATAAATCAATATTTTTCAACTATTTCTTATACTTTTCTATAGCCGGGGCATAAAGTTTTTAAATAACATTTTAACATGTTTCTTTAAAGGAAATGAAATTTTTGATTTATGTTTTTTAATTATAATAGATAAAGTGTAGTAGTTTCCACTTTTAGCATAAAATTTTATAAGAATTGATTTTACACTTAACTTTTTACTCTAGAACAATTTATTCTTTAATAATTATAAAGTTAAGACGGTTTTATTAACGCCCCAGAGAAAAGGAGCATTTTCATGGAAAAGTATTTAACATTATTATCACATTTTGTGCATGTGCACATGATGTATATGGTTGTTGGATTTAAATTTCGATTTTTTTAGCAGAGAAAAGCGTTTTATAAAAACAATTTTACTTGTATTTGTCATATGTGGCGTATACGTGATAATAAATTATGCAAAAATATATATTTTTACAAACAAAAGAATGTTTTGAAAACAAGTAGGTATTTAATTTTTTTAAACTGTTTCTGACAAAGTAGACATTAACGATTTTTGTTTTTGGTTTAAAATAAAAAGACAAATAAGACAAGAGCTTTAAGTTCGCTAAAGGAAAGTTAAAAATTTAAAGCTTAAACAGATTCCTATGGAATAAGTTGTAGACAATATCAATTTCAATCCTTCCTATTATAGGTTTCAATGAATTCGATCTTAATCTAGGCAGTTACACTGGTCCAATCGAAACCATTCTAGTCAATTTCGATCCAAACGAATCTTTTCCAATGGATCTCTATCCCATCCACTTCTGATCCGATCATCCCCATTCTAGACAATTTTAATCCAATTGATCTAGTTTTAATCCAATTGATCCTCTTCTAGTCGGCTTCTGATCTCATCGACCACAATCCAGTACGTTTTCATCCAAACGAATCAATTCAAGTTGATCTCCATCCAATAGATCTCAATCTAGTTAATTTTATACAAATTGATTCAATTTTAGTCAATTTTAATCTAATTGATCCCTTTCTAGTCGGCTTGTGATCCAGTCGGCCCTACACTAGTCAATTTCCATCCAAACGATTCAACTCTGGTCAATCTTCATCCAATCGACCTCAATTTAGTCAATTTTAACCCAATTGAGCCCTTTCTAGCTGGCTTTTAATCGAATGGATCCCATTCTAGTTAATTTCCATTCAAAAAGATCAACTCTAGTCGATCTCCGTCCAATCGATCTCAATTTAGTCAATTTTTATCCAATTGATCCTTATCTAGTGGGTCTTCATTCAATCGTCCTTAATCTAGTCTATTTTAATCCAAACGATCTAGTTTTAATCAATTTCTATCCAATCGATGCACTTTAAGTCGGTTTTCGATCCAATCGATCCTGTTCAAATCAATTTTTATCCAAACGAATCTACTTCGATTTCCAACCAATCGACCTAAATTTTGTCAGTTTTAAGCCAATTTATCCCTTTATAGTCTGCTTCTGATCCCCTCGCCCAAAATCCAATCAGTTTCCATCCAATCGATCCCATTCTAGTCAATATTTAACCAACCAAATCGACTTTAGTCGATTTCCAACCAATCGACCGCTATTTAGTCAATTTGAATCCAATTGATCCTCTCCTAGTCGGCTTTAGAGCCCATCGACAACATTACATCCCCAACGAATCAATTCCAGTCGGTCTCCAGCCAATTTCAATCTAATCGATCCGAACGAATCAACTCTTGTCGATTTCCAATCAATCGATCTAATCCAATTGACCACCTTCTAGTCAGCTTCTTTTCCTATCGATCACATTCCAGTCAGTTTCTAGTCAATCATCCAGTCGATTGAACTCCAAACGATTGAACTCTTGTCGTTTTCCAACCAATCGACCGCAATTTAGTAAATTTTAATCCAATTGAACCTCTTGTAGTCGGTTTCTGATCACATCGACCACAATCTATCCAAGCGAATGAATTCCAGTCGCTCTTCAGTCAATTTCAATCCAATTAACCAAATCGATCCCATTCTAGTCAATTTTTATCCAAACGAATCAATTCCAGCCGATTTTCAACCAATCGACCTCAAATTAGTCAATTTTAGTCCAATCGGTCCACTTTTAGTCAATTTCCATCCAAATGAATCAATTCTAATCGAACAAGATTAAATCGTCATAAATCAGGTCAGTTTTAGTGTAATCGGTCCAATTTTAGTTAATTTCGTTCCCATTGTGGTCGGCTTCTGATCCAACTTCAATCTAATCGGTTCACTTCTAGTCTATTTTAATCTATTCGACCCTTGATTTCAATGCAATCGACTTCATTCATCTCGTTATCAATACAATCACCAGTTTTTATGTGGACTCCGAATTAATTCCAGTCGATCGGCATTCAATCGACTTCTAAGTAGTCAATTTCCGTCCAATCGATCCACTTTTAGTCAATTTCCATCCAAAAGAATCAATTCCAGATGAACAACATCCAATCGTCATAAATGTGATCAGTTTTAGTCCAATCGGTCCCAATTTTGTCAATTTCGATTCTATTGATCGTCTTGTGTTCGACTTTTGATCCAACTTCAATCTAATCGGTTCTCTTCTAGTCTATTTTAATCTATTCGAGCCTTGATTTCAATGCAATCGACTTCATTCATCTCATTATCAATACAATCATCACTTTTTATGTGGATTCCGAATCAATTCCAGTCGATAGGCATCGAATCGTCTTCAAACTAGTCAATTTTAGTCCCATCGATCCACGTTTAGTCAATTTCCATCCAAAAGAATCAATTCCAGATGAATAACATCCAATCGTCATAAATCTGGTCAGTTTTATTATAATCTGTCCAATTTTAGTCAATTTCGTTCCCATTGATGCTCTTGTGGTCGGTTTCTGATCCAACTTCTATCAAATCGGATCTCTTCTAGTCTATTTCAATCTACTCGATCCTTGATTCCAATGCAATCGACTTCATTCATCTCGTTATCAATATAATCACCACTTTTTATGTGGATTCCGAAACAATTCCAATCGATCGGCATCCAATCGACTTCAAACTAGTCAGTTTTAGTAAATTTCCATCCAAATTAATCAATTCTAGTCGAACAACATCCAATCGTCATAAATCTAGTCGGTTGTAGTCCAATTGGTTCCAATTTTAGACAATTTCGATCCAATCGATCCTCCTGTGGTCGGTTTCTGATCCAACTTCAATTAAATCGGTTTTCTTCTAGTCTATTTGAATCTACTCAACCTTTGATTCCAATGCAATCGTCTCCATTCATCTCGTTATCAATACAATCACCACTTTTCATGTGGATTCCGAATCAATTCCATTCAATCGCCATCCAATCGACTTTAAACTAGTCAATTTTAGTCCAATCGAAATGAATCAATTCTAGTCGAACAACATCCAATCGTCATAAATCTAGTCGATTTTAGTCAAATCGGTTCCAATTTTGTCAATTTCGATCCAATTGATCCTCTTGTGGTCGATTTCTGATCCAATGCAATTAACTCCATTCATCTCGTTATCAATACAATCAGCACATTTTATGAGGATTCTGATCCAATCACAGCAATTCTAGACAATTTCAATTCAATCGTCCCTCTTTTGGTCAATTTCAATCCAATCGGTTTAACTCCATTCCACTCCTTTCCAATGGTATGTATTAATTCTAACGATCACAATCCAATTGATGCTCTTTAAGTCAATTTCAATCTAATCTATTACTTTCTAGTCAATGTCAATACAATCGACACTATTCTTGTCGATTTCGATCCAATCGTTGATTCCGTACCAATCGGTCATATTCAAATCATTCTCATTCCTGACAACTCTAACTTAGTTGATTTCAGTCGACCCTATCATAAGTGATTCCAAATTGACTCTTTTCTAATCATTGCTATTCATCCCTTTCCCAATCATAATATCAATACTACAAACATTTCATCCACAACTGGCAATTTTGTGTTCAAAACCTTAAAAATTTCAACACTTAGTGGTTAAATTTTATCACACAAAAAAAAGTATGTGTTCTCATATTATCACTTTCAATTGGCCAGAAATCTCTAAAGTATTTTGCACTTGAACACATGCTGTTGCAGTGAAAAAGAAACATCAATTATGAGACAAGTGTTTTTCACAGAATAGATTGAAATGGAAGAGAAAAAGAACTGATAGCAAAAACAATATTCTGTGAGACCAAAACTAGTGGAATACTGATGATGATTTTTACAAACGACTTTTCATTACAAAAACATTTTATGGCAACAATGCAATGGTTTTGGTCAGCAAAGCATTTAGGCTTAAAACAGGCGAGAAAATTGGATATAGACAATGAAATAGTAGACAACAACTAGTTAGTTGTGTTGGAATAAAAGCGGTTAAGAATAGTCAAGGTTGTTTTTTGGTTTTCCTAGACCACCAACTCACAACCCAGGGAAACCTAAGAAATCAACAATGACAATAAACAATTATTTTCAACCCTTCACTTTGAGCAAATTTTAAAAATGTTCCACAAACTATCGCTACACTTTTGCCTTTAAGAGTACCAAGCTAACAAACTACTAGACACTAATAATAAAACACAATAAGCCAGAGATTCTTAAATACCAATAAAAATTTTACTAAAATAAATATTTATAGATAAAACATATTAATGAAATTTAATTACTAAATTGACTACCAACTCAAGTTATTTATTACTTTTTGATTTCATATTTCACATAAATATTTACACATTTCCCTAGAACCAACCTCCATGCTTAAGTACAAAATAATCACCCTAATAAATTGTTTATTCAAACGAGATAATTATTTATGCTTTGATTTCTATTTTGCTAAACAGAAACTAGATAATATTTTGTCCAAAAAAAAAAGATAAAATAAAAAAATAATAAAACAAATTACAATACTAATGGTATTAAAACATATTAAAAAAAAAGTCATAAAAAAATGTGGAGTAAAAAACAGAGTTTGTACCAAATTATAATGGATTTCTATAAATAACGCATTATCCTCCAAAAAAATATGAAAAACGTAAGGAAATTTTAATTAATTAAGGAATAACTAGGAAGGATATTAGATAACATTGGTATTTAATATTAGAAGCCAACAAAAAATAGATACTTCAAAATTAAGGTCGATTGAGACTAAACTATACACTAGACCATAGACTAGACTATAGACTAGAATATAGACTAAACTATAGACTAGACTACAGACTAGAATATAGACTAGACTATAGACTAAACTATAGACTAGACTATAGCCCAGACTATGGACTAAACTGCAGAACGGATTTAGACTTAAATATAATCCAGACTACAGGACAAACTATAGTCCAGACTACAGTCCAGACTATATGTTAGTTATACTTCTAACCATAGACAAAACTATGGTCCAGCACATAGACTTGGTAATAGAGAAGATGGTAGACTACAGTATACTCCTAATATAATATAGTCCAGGCTATATACTAGACTATAGTCCAGACTATAGTCCAAACTGTAGACTGTAGTCTATAGTCTAGTCTATAGTCTAGCCTATAGTCTAGTCTATAGTCTAGTCTATATGTAGTCTAGTCTATAGTCTGGTCTATAGTCTGGTCTATAGTCTGGTCTATAGTCTAGTCTATAGTCTAGTCTATAGTCTAGTCTATAGTCTAGTCTATAGTCTAGTCTATAATCTAGTCTAGTCTAGTCTATAGTCTAGTCTATAGTCTAGTCTATAGTCTAGTCTATAGTCTAGTCTATAGTTAGTCTATAGTCTAGTCTATAGTCTAGTCTATAGTCTAGTCTATAGTCTAGTCTATAGTCTAGTCTATAGTCTAGTCTATAGTCTAGTCTATGTCTAGTCTATAGTCTAGTCTAGTCTATAGTCTAGTCTATAGTCTAGTCTATAGTCTAGTCTATAGTCTAGTCTATAGTCTAGTCTATAGTCTAGTCTATAGTCCTAGTCTAGTCTATAGTCTAGTCTATAGTCTAGTCTATAGTCTAGTCTATAGTCTAGTCTATAGTCTAGTCTATAGTCTAGTCTATAGTCTAGTCTATAGTCTAGTCTATAGTCTAGTCTATAGTCTAGTCTATAGTCTAGTCTATAGCCTAGTCTATAGTCTAGTCTATAGTCTAGTCTATAGTCCTAGTCTATAGTCTAGTCTATAGTCTAGTCTATAGTCTAGTCTATAGTCTAGTCTATAGTCTAGTCTATAGTCTAGTCTATAGTCTAGTCTATAGTCTAGTCTATAGTCTAGTCTATAGTCTAGTCTATAGTCTAGTCTATAGTCTAGTCTATAGTCTAGTCTATAGTCTAGTCTATAGTCTAGTCTATAGTCTAGTCTATAGTCTAGTCTATAGTCTAGTCGATAGTCTAGTCTATAGTCTAGTCTATAGTCTAGTCTATAGTCTAGTCTATAGTCTAGTCTATAGTCTAGTCTATAGTCTAGTCTATAGTCTAGTCTAGTCTATAGTCTAGTCTATAGTCTAGTCTATAGTCTAGTCTATAGTCTAGTCTATAGTCTAGTCTATAGTCTAGTCTATAGTCTAGTCTATAGTCTAGTCTATAGTCTAGTCTATAGTCTAGTCTATAGTCTAGTCTATAGTCTAGTCTATAGTCTAGTCTATAGTCTAGTCTATAGTCTAGTCTATAGTCTAGTCTATAGTAGTTCTAGTCTATAGTCTAGTCTATAGTCTAGTCTATAGTCTAGTCTATAGTCTAGTCTATAGTCTAGTCTATAGTCTAGTCTATAGTCTAGTCTATAGTCTAGTCTATAGTCTAGTCTATAGTCTAGTCTATAGTCTAGTCTATAGTCTAATCTATAGTCTAATCTATAGTCTAGTCTATAGTCTAGTCTATAGTCTAGTCTATAGTTTAGTCTATAGTCTAGTCTATAGTCTAGTCTATAGTCTAGTCTATAGTCTAGTCTATAGTCTAGTCTAAAACTTATACTGCTTATGAAAATTTAACACTCCCGATGAAATTTTCCCAAAAAAAAACAATTAGTTAACTTTGAAAAATGATTATCATGTTTTCTCTTCCAGCTAATTGTTTTTTCAACTTTCATTATATGAAAACTTTATCAATGACACTTTTTCAATTTTCGAAACCATTTTGTTTATACAGCACGACACATTTAATAATGTCTTAAAAAAAAAAAGAAAACTAATAAG
This sequence comes from Lucilia sericata, assembly GCF_015586225.1. NCBI lineage: Eukaryota > Metazoa > Arthropoda > Insecta > Diptera > Calliphoridae > Lucilia > Lucilia sericata. Next base: position 3,821 of record NW_023997461.1, on the reverse strand, counting down.
TTTTACTTTCTTGTACTTAAGTGTATGATATACATAAGTATGTATTTTGCTATCTTGTATGTTTTTTTTTTTTTTTTGCATCAAAACTTCTCTAATTTAATAGAAGAACATTTTTCTTACTCTTGAAGTGTTAAATTTCATTTTAATTACTTTTATGCTTGAAAAATTTTTTGGTATATTTTTTTTGGTGTTGTAGCTTTGGGAAATTTTCAATTTGGTAAGACTGAAAAGACAAGCATGTCGTTTTTTGTTTTTCTTTGCTTCAATTTTTTCTTGTATTTTAGTTCTAAAATTTAACACGTATATTAGTAATCTTTTTCTTGGCTTTTGCAAAATTAGCAATATATGTTGTTTTTTTTTGTTGTTATTTTTGCAGCAACAAAAAATAGGTTTTTTGTTTTAGTAATTAGAACAATGAACACTGTAACACCAAAAAAAAAAAAAAAAAACTACAAACAGCAACAATAAATAACACCTACTGCTAATAATGGTACTATGTAGACAAAATGAAAGGGTGTCCCTTAAAAATTATAAACACATTTCTTTTAAAATTTCAGTATTCATAACAATGTTATTTAATTTTAGCTAATTATAACATTAAAGAGGAGGGGGCCATTCTTCCACAAATAATTATTTTCTTGTCAAATTTCCATTTTAAGGAACCTCCTTTCCTTCCCACTACTCAACAGGAAGCGAAAACCTCATCATTCATTTTCACAACTACTTGTTTTACATTTAAAATTAATGCTGCTGGCAGTTTTGTTTGGCAACTAACAACATGAGCAACACCAATATATAACCAATAGTACTTTACTTGCCTTTCCTGTACTTCAACTCACAACAATCTAACCCAAACCAACATTTACAACGACCTTCCTCCAAAAAAAACTAAAAACTCCCGAAAAAAATGAATACAATAACAAAATTTAATGTATGAGAATTTTACGTGTCAACATTGTAGAAAACCACACACTTGCATGGAGCACAATGGGTTAGAGGTGGAAAGAAAAATTAATACTCTGGTCAAGATAATGAAATAGGACAGCAGTTATAGAACAACAGAACTAGAAAAGAACTAGAACAGAACTAGAACATAACTAGAACAGAACTAGAACAGAACTAGAACAGAACTAGAACAGAACTAGAACAGAACTAGAACAGAACTAGAACAGAACAGAACTAGAACAGAACTAGAACAGAACTAGAACAGAACTAGACAAAACTAGAACAGAACTAGAACAGAACTAACAGAACTAGAACAGAAATAGAACAGAACTAGAACAGAACTAGAACAGAACAGAAACAGAACTAGAACAGAACTAGAACAGAACTAGAACAGAACTAGAACAGAACTAGAACAGAACTAGAACAGAACTAGAACAGAACTAGAACAGAACTAGAACAGAACTAGAACAGAACTAGAACAGAACTAGAACAGAACTAGAACAGAACTAGAACAGAACTAGAACAGAAACTAGAACAGAACTAGAACAGAACTAGAACAGAACTAGAACAGAACTAGAACAGAACTAGAACAGAACTAGAACAGAACTAGAACAGAACTTAGAACAGAACTAGAACAGAACTAGAACAGAACTAGAACAGAACTAGAACAGAACTAGAACAGACTAGAACAGAACTAGAACAGAACTAGAACAGAACTAGAACAGAACTAGAACAGAACTAGAACAGAACTAGAACAGAACTAGAACAGAACTAGAACAGAACTAGAAACAGAACTAGAACAGAACTAGAACAGAACTAGAACAGAACTAGAACAGAACTAGAACAGAACTAGTCTATACTATAGTCTTCTCTGTAGTCTGGACTATAGTCTGGACTATAGTGTAGTCTACAGTCTGGACTATAGTTTAGTCTTTAGTCTAGACTATTGTCTAGCTTATAGTCTGGACTATAGTCTAGTCTACGGTCTGGATTATAGTCTAGTCTACAGTCTGGACTATAGTCTTGTCTATAGTCTAGTCCACAGTCTGGACGATAGTCTAGCCGATAGTCTGGTCTATAGTCTAATCTATAGTCTAGTCCATAGTATGTACCATAGTCTAGTCTATAGTCTGGTCTAAAGTCTGGTCTATAGTCTAGTCTATAGTCTGGTCTACAGTCTAGTCGATAGTATGGACTATTGTCTAGTCCATAGTATGTACTATAGTCTATAGTATGGACTATAGTCTAGACTATAGCCTACACTTTAGTATAATTTATAGTCTGGACTATAATCCAGTTTACAGTCTGGTCTACAAAGTCTTATCTCTAATACAGTCTAGTCAATATCCCGAACTAAAGTCTATATTCTGGCCTCTGATCTAGTCTATACTCAGAACTCTACTCTTGTCTTTATTATATAGTCAAGCCCCAAGGTACCTTTAATAATACCAGCAAAATGCCAAACTAAAAATATCATTTTTGTTTTTGTTGTTTTTGATATTAGTTTGGCGTTTAAAGTAAGAGAACAACATTATACCATGGCCAACACACAAGCACCATAATGAATTGAGTAAACGTGCGTAGATGTAAATCTACATCTAGGGAGACAAAAGCAAATGTTACACCATGTGTGGGCAACATGATGATATTTGTGTTGGTTTGTTAGTAGTATTGTGTCCTTTTTGCACAACTACATACATACACATTTTAATATGGTTATAACAGTAATTTTTTCACACACACTGTGTAGTCAGCGGAGTGTGTGATTATTTTTTTCGCAGTTATAATGGAAAAACGCTTAATTTTTAAGCTGCAAAAAAGCCAGCATAAGTTGTTGCGTCGGCCATGTTTATGAGAATATTTTCATTATGATTTTATAATCAAAAAATACTGCAAAACCCCCTGAACAATATAACAGAATACAAGTTACAATGAGATGAAATGATTAAATGGAATTATGGTAATGAATGCCAGTGGTGATATATTTTTTGAAATGTATAAATATACTGAAAAACACTGATAATGGATTGTTTTGTTGATTAGAAATACTACTACAAACTGATTATGTTGATGAAGTATTTTTGTTTCGAAACACAGGAGGCTTTTAAATAAATCTATTTTTTTGCCGCAAATGGAATTATTATGTATTTTATGGAAGCAGTTTTAAGATAAATTGAAAGTACTTATGTAGATAAATAAACCAATTGAGAATTAAGTTCTGTTAAAGGTTTTAAAAATTAAAGGAAAATGATTTCAGAGTTTAATAATTCCATCAGCTGTGGCTGATAATTATCAAATGAAATCATAAACGAACAAAAATTCCTTGTATTTTGCTTTCGTTAAGCTAATTTAAACAACCTCTACAATATGACTTTTGACCTTTTATAATTTGTCCCTCAATTTAGTTAGTTACACATTATCTATTACATTTAATTTTGCCACAAAATAATCAATTTTTCTATATATTCTAACACAAACCACAGCCATCATAAAATTTCATTTGTTAATCCTAACATTGAACAACGCAATTTGTTTGCTGCTAAATTGTTTAGAGAATTTGTGGTTGATTAGAGAAAAAACTGCAAAAAAAAAACACAAAAGTTGTATAAATAAAATAAAACATCAAAACCAAAACTATAAAATTTTTTAAAACACCTAGAAAATTATAAACACTTCTAATTAACAACTTTTCCAACAAATATTCTCTCAAAAGTATGCTTTAATTTTAAAGCTTCTCTACTCAGCCAAAACTGTGCTTTTATATCTCTCAAAATATCATTGCAAAGTATGCTTTACAATTTATTTAAAATATTTCTTAAGCAACAGACAAATTCTTGTACTTATTTTTAACCCCATATCTATTTTTAATCTTAAAC
>NW_023997460.1:7500-21791 GCF_015586225.1 Lucilia sericata | reverse complement strand
GTTTTTTAAACAAAATATGCTAAAAATAAAATATTGATTAAAAAAGAACAATTTGTTTGGTACAATTCATTGCAGTCCCCGTGAGCAGGGATTAGATAATAAAAGAATATGCTCACAGTATGATCTGCTTGTCGTACAAGGCGACTAAAAGATCTTTGGTATAAAGAAAAAAAACTCTCAATTGAAAAAATCAATTATCAATTAGTGAGTAATTTTTAATAGTTTTCTTTTTTGTAGGAAATTGTAATTAAAGTTTAATTTAAAAATATAAAATAAATAATATAAAAACAATATAAACAATGTCACCTATTGATACTTTAACTTGGGAGGAATTTTTGAAGGAATCCTTAGAGTTTTTGGAGATTTCAAAGCAATTGGATGATACTTGGTGCTGGGAAGTTAAGGTACGCGTTTAAATAATGTGGGATATATTTGTTATTTTATTTTATTACTTTGATTTTTTATTTCAGAATGCAGAAGTTGAAGGTCAATCTTTTCTTAAATATATTAAAAAACTTACACATCCCTTAAACCAGGAATTAATACAAATCGAATATCATATAGTCTATTCGATATCCTATCAAGTGCCCGTATTGTATTTGCAAGCGTATGCGAATGGTAGGGAAAATTGTTTTTTTAACAAACATATTCTTATTTACATATCTTTCAAGATGGTAAACCTTTGTCTTTGGAACACCTGTGGACGATATTTCAACATAATCAAGAATCCAAATACTCCCGTGAAGATATGCTGTCCATTTTAACGCAAATGGATCATCCTATATATTTTAGACCTTTTATATGTTTACATCCTTGTCGTACTTCAGAGATTTTGGCAGCTACTCCAAAGAGTTCTAATCGTGTTTTAACTTTTATAAGTGTTATGGGTCCTTATTTGCAATTAAATTTGGATAATAGATATGGTTTACACTATCAAGATAAAATAGCTGAGAAATAAAATGTAACGTTTCTATATAGATATGTACATATATCAGAGAAATTGTTTTGTTTTAATTAAGATGGAAAAAAGATTTGAAAATATTTTTATATTTACTAGTCTAGTCTATGGACCAGACTACTAACATGTCTATTAACAAGTTTATGTACTAATACATTGTCTCGTTTATGGTCTAATCTACTAATCTATTGAGTAGTCTATATGTATAATGTATTAGTGTATTAATACACAGACTAGTCTGTATACCGACCTATAAATTACTTTATGGAAGAATTTATTTAGTTTGTATCTAAAGTGTTCTAGTGGAAGCTCATTGACAAGCCCAGGCACAGTCTAACTATAGTCCAGTCTATTCTATAGTTTTATATGTATGTATATACATAATTTAGTCTATAGTCTCTATATCAAGTCTAATGTCTGGTTTGTAGTCTATAGACTAGTGTGGAAATGGACTCCACAGTCTTGTCCAGTCTACAGACCAGTCTGTAGTCTATTATAAAATATTGTCTATAGCCTATTCTAGTCTAATCTATAGACTTGTCTATAGTCTAGTTTATAGTCTAATCCATAGTCTAATCTATTGTCAGGGTTGTAGTCAATAGTCTAGTGAGACTTCTCTATATTATATTCAATAGTCTAGTCTATAGTCAAGTCTATAGTCTAGTCTGCAGTTTAGTCTATAGTGTAGTCTATTGTCTGCTTTGTAGTCTATAGTCTATTTTATAGTCTAGTCAATAGTATAGTCTAGTATGTAGTGTATAGTCTAATCTACTCTATAGTATATTCTAGTCTACAGTGTTGTCAATTGTCTGGTTTGTAGTACATAGTGTAGTATGGAGTCTATTTTATAGTCTTGCCTATAGTCCAGACTAGTCTACAGACTAGTCTATAGTCTATTCTATAATTTTGTCTATAGTCTACTCTATAATCTAGTCTATAGTCTAGTTTATAGTTTAATCTATAGACTAGTCCATAGTCTAGTTTATAGTCTACTCTAAAGTCTAGTTTATTGTCTGGGTTGTAGTCTATAGTCTAGTGAGAAGTCTATTCTATAGTGTAGTCTAAAGACTTTTCTATATTATATTCAATAGTCTATTCTATTTCTAGTCTATAGTCTAGTATGTAGACTATAATGTAGTCTATAATCTAGTCTATTGTCAAGTCTAATCTATAGTTTAGTTTTTAGACTATAGTCAGAAGAAGTTATAAAATAAAAGTCTTCAATAATTCCACAGTCCATTCTATAGTCCAGTCTATAGTCTTGTCTAGAGTCTAGTCAATAGTATAGTCTCTAGACTTGTCTAGTCTGTATCATGTCTATTGATAAGTCTATAGTCTTGTATGTAGTCTATAGTGTAGTCTATAGTTTATAGTCTAGTATGTAGTCTATAGTCTAATCTACTCTATAGTATAGTCTAGTCTATAGTCTAGTCTGTAGATTAGTCTAGTATGGAGTCTATTCTATAGCCTTGCCTATAGTCCAGTCTACAGTCTACTGTGTAGTCTACATACCAGTCGATAGTATATTCTATAATTTTGCCTATAGTTTAGTCTATAGTCTATTCTAGTCTATAGTCTAATCACTAGTCTATTGTCTAGTTTATAGTCTACTCCATAGTCTAGTCTATTGTCTGGGTTGTAGTCTATAGTCTAGTGAGAAATCTATTATATTATTTTCAATAGTCTAGTCAATATCCAGTCTATTGTCTAGTATGTAGTCTATAATCTAGGGTATTGTCAAGTCTAATCTATAGTTTAGTTTTTAGTCTATAGCTAGAAGAAGTGCTTTACATAGTTATAAAATAAAAGTCTCCATTAATTTCGCAGTCCATTCTATAGTCTAGTCTAGAGTCTATTCTATAGTATGTTCTTTAGTCTAGTCAATAGTATAGTCTATGGACTTGCCTAGTCTGTATCAAGTCTATTAATAAGTCTATAGTCTAGTATGTAGTCTATAGTCTAATATACTCTATAGTGTAGTCTATAGTCAAGTCTATAGTCTAGTCTGTAGTTTAGTCTATAGTGTAGTCTATTGTCTGTTTTGTAGTCTATAGTCTAGTCAATAGTATAGTCTATAGACTTGTCTAGTCTATTGATAAGTTTATAGTCTAGTATGTAGTCTATAGTCTAATCTACTCAATAGTGTAGTCTAGTCTACAGTCAAGTCTATAGTCTAGTCTGTAGATTAGTCTATAGTGTAGTCTATATTCTGGTTTGTAGTCTATAGTCTAGTATGGAGTCTATTCTATAGTCTTGCCTATAGTCCAGTCTACAGTCTATTGTCTAGTCTACATACCAGTCTATATTTTATTCTATAATTTTGTCTATAGTTTAGTCTATAGTCTATTGTAGTCTATAGTCTATCAAATAGTCTAATCTATAGACTAGTCTATAGTCTAGTTTATAGTCTACTCCATAGTCTAGTCTATTGTCTGGGTTGTAGTCTATAGTCTAGTGAGAAATCTATTCTATAGTCTAGTCTATAGACTTCTCTATATTATATTCAATAGTCTAGCCTATATTCTATAGTCTATAGTCTATTGTAGTCTATAGTCTATCAAATAGTCTAATCTATAGACTAGTCTATAGTCTAGTTTATAGTCTACTCCATAGTCTAGTCTATTGTCTGGGTTGTAGTCTATAGTCTAGTGAGAAATCTATTCTATAGTCTAGTCTATAGACTTCTCTATATTATATTCAATAGTCTAGCCTATATTTAGTCTATTGTCTAGTACGTAGGCTATAATCTAGTCTATTGTCAAGTCTAATCTATAGTTTAGTTTTTAGTCTATAGCTAGAAGAAGCATAATTATAAAATAAAAGTCTTCATTAATTCCACAGAAATTCATATGTTTATTTATTTATTCTTTTCTTTTAATTAGTTTTTTTAAAATATTTTTATATTATTTACATTTTTTTATATATTTATATGCATATAATAAGACATTATTTAATATTACTACCGAGTGCTTATTTTGATATTATTTTAATGTTTAATATAATATATGGGATTGACTGACATAATATAGTACATACATTTCGCTTCTGTATTCATAAAGTTATTAAGGGTTTATTAAGCTAGTTTTTCCTACAAAATTGCTGCAATAAACCTTTAATAACTTTGTTAATCTATTATTAGTACAGGCTTTAATATGTTTTACTATATTATAGAAACTTTTGTATATAACTTAAGATATGGCTAATTTTGTCTAAGATTAATTTGTTATTTAAATTAATTAACTACGTTCTTATAATAATTTTAAATATATGGATTTTAATTTGTTTTTGACTATAATGACAAGTGAGTGTTACTCCTTGTTTTAGCTGATTTACTAAACTACAATTGTTTCTAAATTTTATTAATTTATTAATTATTATTATTTTTGCTAGTTTTTTTTTTGTGTTAAATATTTAAATTTCTTTTAGTTTACTTATGTGTTTAATTATAATTAGTGTTAACTCCTACTGTGGTTTTTACTACTTCATGATCATGTGTTTATTAAGATCATGAAATATATAAATTTTACAATTTGTTTAGATAATTAATAATCTTTTGTTTTTATTTAGAACTGAAAAGTATAAATTTAAAAGTATAAAGTATATTTTTTGTATATTTTGTGAATACGGAAGAAAATTGTTTTTTTAATGAATGGTTCCAATTTTGTGGTCAAAGTCCGTTTTGTTAATTCACTTAATCCATTTTTTAGTGAAGGTTTTGAAAAAGAATAGATTAATAAGAACTAGTAATTACAAATCACTAATAATTATTTGAATTAGTGGTTTTTAATGTATATATACCACTCATTTTCGAAATTAAAAACAGGGGTCGAATTACCGCATAAGTCACAGCTTTCGTATCGAAAATACTTTAAGATATCATAATTAAACTAAAAAGTATTAGCTTTCTCATACGATATCGAATGCCATCATTTTATTCGTTTCGAATGAGATAGTTACGCCCCAAAATTTATACAAAAATTTAATGTTTTGTTTAAACATTTGGAATGACACATATGTTGGAGAATGGTTTCTTTTGTAATTCAATATTCTAAATTGAAAATCATAATGTTTATAAACTTACAAGCTTCTGTTATTATATTTGAATATAGGCTTAATTTTTAATTGTTTTTTTTTTTTCAACTATATTTGACTATTATTTACAATAAATATATGTTTTTTTCATTCAACTATAATTAATTTGTTAAAGCTGCACCATTTTCCTTGTTTTTGTGATATAAATATTTTATTTATTTATTTTACTTATTAATTTTCCTTATTTTTACAATATATAGAGTAATAGTTTCTTAAATTAAGTTTATTATACATATAGCATATATGTAAATATGTAATTTTGTTATTAATTAAAGGTTTTTTCTAAAAAATATGTTTTTTTATATAATTAGTTTAAAAAAAGTTTTTATTTTTTGAAATAAGTAAAAATAGGTTTAATAAGCCAGTTTGTTGGGAGTGAAATTCAGGCCAACAAAATTTTAAAAATGTAAACCCGGATACTATAGACTAAACTATAGACTTGACTATAGACATGGCTAAAGACTAGACTAGAATATAGATTAGACTATAGACTAGATTGTAGACTACACTAAAGACTAGACTATTGTCTATACTAAGGACTAGACTAAAGACTAGACTAAATACTATACTAAAGACTAGACAATATACTAGACTATAGAATAAACTAGAATACAATAGAATTTAGACTAGACTATAGACTATAGACTAACCTATAGATTAACCTACAGATTAACCTATAGACTAAACTATAATCTTGATTACTATAGACTAGACTATAGACAAAACTATAGACTTGACTATAGATTAGTATGTAGACTACACTATAAACTAGACTTTAGACTATAGATTAGGCTAAAGATTAGACTATAGGTATGACTATAGACTAGGATATAGACTCGACTAATGACTAGACTATAGACTAGACTAAATACTAGACATTAGACTACATTATAGACTAGAATATAGACTATAAAATAGACTATAGACTAGACTAACCTTTAGACTAAACTATAAACTTGACTACTCTATAGTTTTGTCTATAGTCTAGTCTATAGTCTAGTCTTCTATAGTCTAGTCTATAGTCTAGTCTTCTATAGTCTAATCAATAGTCTAGTCTATAATCTAGTCTATAGTCTAGTCTATAGTCTAATCTATAGTATAGTCTATAGTATAGTCTATAGTATAGTCTATAGTATAGTCTATAGTCTAGTCTATAGTCTAGTCTATAGTCTAGTCTATAGTCTAGTCTATAGTCTAGTCTATAGTCTAGTCTATAGTCTAGTCTATAGTCTAGTCTATAGTCTAGTCTATAGTCTAGTCTATAGTCTAGTCTATAGTCTAGTCTATAGTCTAGTCTATAGTCTAGTCTATAGTCTAGTCTATAGTCTAGTCTATAGTCTAGTCTATAGTCTAGTCTATAGTCTAGTCTATAGTCCAGTCTATAGTCTAGTCTATAGTCTAGTCTATAGTCTAGTCTATAGTCTAGTCTATAGTCTAGTCTATAGTCTAGTCTATAGTCTAGTCTATAGTCTAGTCTATAGTCTAGTCTATAGTCTAGTCTATAGTCTAGTCTATAGTCTAGTCTATAGTCTAGTCTATAGTCTAGTCTATAGTCTAGTCTATAGTCTAGTCTATAGTCTAGTCTAGAGTCTAGTCTATAGTCTAGTCTATAGTCTAGTCTATAGTCTAGTCTATAGTCTAGTCTATAGTCTAGTCTATAGTCTAGTCTAGAGTCTAGTCTATAGTCTAGTCTATAGTCTAGTCTATAGTCTAGTCTATAGTCTAGTCTATAGACTAGTCTATAGTCTAGTCTATAGTCTAGTCTATAGTCTAGTCTATAGTCTAGTCTATAGTCTAGTCTATAGTCTAGTCTATAGTCTAGTCTATAGTCTACTATAGTCTAGTCTATAGTCTAGTCTTAGTCTAGTCTATAGTCTAGATAGTCTAGTCTATAGTCTAGTCTATAGTGACTAGTCTATAGTCTAGTCTATAGTCTAGTCTGTAGTCAGTCTATAGTCTAGTCTATAGTCTAGTCTATAGTCTAGTCTATTCTAGTCTATAGTCTAGTCTATAGTCTAGTATAGTCTAGTCTATAGTCTAGTCTATAGTCTAGTCTATAGTCTAGTCTATAGTCTAGTCTATAGTCTAGTCTATAGTCTAGTCTATAGTCTAGTCTATAGTCTAGTCTATAGTCTAGTCTATAGTCTAGTCTATAGTCTAGTCTATAGTCTAGTCTATAGTCTAGTCTATAGTCTAGTCTATAGTCTAGTCTATAGTCTAGTCTAGTCTAGTCTATGTCTAGTCTATAGTCTAGTCTATAGTCTAGTCTATAGTCTAGTCTATAGTCTAGTCTATAGTCTAGTCTATAGTCTAGTCTATAGTCTAGTCTATAGTCTAGTCTATAGTCTAGTCTATAGTCTAGTCTATAGTCTAGTCTATAGTCTAGTCTATAGTCTAGTCTAGTCTAGTCTAGTCTAGTCTAGCTAGTCTAGTCTAGTCTATAGTCTAGTCTATAGTCTAGTCTATAGTCTAGTCTATAGTCTAGTCTATAGTCTAGTCTATAGTCTAGTCTATAGTCTAGTCTATAGTCTAGTCTATAGTCTAGTCTATAGTCTAGTCTATAGTCTAGTCTATAGTCTAGTCTATAGTCTAGTCTATAGTCTAGTCTATAGTCTAGTCTATAGTCTAGTCTATAGTCTAGTCTATAGTCTAGTCTATAGTCTAGTCTATAGTCTAGTCTATAGTCTAGTCTATAGTCTAGTCTATAGTCTAGTCTATAGTCTAGTCTATAGTCTAGTCTATAGTCTAGTCTATAGTCTAGTCTATAGTCTAGTCTATAGTCTAGTCTATAGTCTAGTCTATAGTCTAGTCTATAGTCTAGTCTATAGTCTAGTCTATAGTCTAGTCTATAGTCTAGTCTATAGTCTAGTCTATAGTAAGTCTATAATCTAGTCTATAGTATAGTCTATAATCTAGTCTATAGTCTAGTCTATAGTCTAGTCTATAGTCTAGTCTATAGTCTAGTCTATAGTCTAGTCTGTAGTCCAGTCTATAGTCTAGTCTATAGTCTAGTCTATAGTCTAGTCTATAGTCTAGTCTATAGTCTAGTCTATAGTCTAGTCTATAGTCTAGTCTATAGTCTAGTCTATAGTCTAGTCTATAGTCTAGTCTATAAGTCTAGTCTATAGTCTAGTCTAGTCTAGTCTATAGTCTAGTCTAGTCTATAGTCTAGTCTATAGTCTAGTCTATAGTCTAGTCTATAGTCTAGTCTATAGTCTAGTCTATAGTCTAGTCTATAGTCTAGTCTATAGTCTAGTCTATAGTCTAGTCTATAGTCTAGTCTATAGTCTAGTCTATAGTCTAGTCTATAGTCTAGTCTATAGTCTAGTCTATAGTCTAGTCTATAGTCTAGTCTATAGTCTAGTCTATAGTCTAGTCTATAGTCTAGTCTATAGTCTAGTCTATAGTCTAGTCTATAGTCTAGTCTATAGTCTAGTCTATAGTCTAGTCTATAGTCTAGTCTATAGTCTAGTCTAGTCTATAGTCTAGTCTAGTCTAGTCTATAGTCTAGTCTATAGTCTAGTCTATAGTCTAGTCTATAGTCTAGTCTATAGTCTAGTCTATAGTCTAGTCTATAGTCTAGTCTATAGTCTAGTCTATAGTCTAGTCTATAGTCTAGTCTATAGTCTAGTCTATAGTCTAGTCTATAGTCTAGTCTATAGTCTAGTCTATAGTCTAGTCTATAGTCTAGTCTAGTCTAGTCTATAGTCTAGTCTATAGTCTAGTCTATAGTCTAGTCTATAGTCTAGTCTATAGTCTAGTCTATAGTCTAGTCTATAGTCTAGTCTATAGTCTTAGTCTATAGTCTAGTCTATAGGTCTAGTCTATAGTCTAGTCTAGTCTAGTCTATAGTCTAGTCTAGTCTATAGTCTAGTCTATAGTCTAGTTCTACTAGTCTAGTCTATAGTCTAGTCTATAGTCTAGTCTATAGTCTAGTCTATAGTCTAGTCTATAGTCTAGTCTATAGTTCTAGTCTATAGTCTAGTCTATAGTCTAGTCTATAGTCTAGTCTATAGTCTAGTCTATAGTCTAGTCTATAGTCTAGTCTATAGTCTAGTCTATAGTCTAGTCTATAGTCTAGTCTATAGTCTAGTCTATAGTCTAGTCTATAGTCTAGTCTATAGTCTAGTCTATAGTCTAGTCTATAGTCTAGTCTATAGTCTAGTCTATAGTCTAGTCATAGTCTAGTCTATAGTCAGTCTATAGTCTAGTCTATAGTCTAGTCTATAGTCTAGTCTATAGTCTAGTCTATAGTCTAGTCTATAGTCTAGTCTATAGTCTAGTCTATAGTCTAGTCTATAGGTCTAGTCTATAGTCTAGTCTATAGTTAGTCTAGTCTATGTCTAGTCTATAGTCTAGTCTATAGTCTAGTCTATAGTCTATGTCTAGTCTATAGTCTAGTCTATAGTTAGTCTATAGTCTAGTCTATAGTCTAGTCTATAGTCTAGTTATAGTTAGTCTCGTCTATAGTCTAGTCTATAGTCTAGTCTATAGTCTAGTCTATAGTCTAGTCTATAGTCTAGTCTATAGTCTAGTCTATAGTCTAGTCTATAGTCTAGTCTATAGTCTAGTCTATAGTCTAGTCTATAGTCTAGTCTATAGTCTAGTCTATCTAGTCTATAGTCTAGTCTATAGTCTAGTCTATAGTCTAGTCTATAGTCTAGTCTATAGTCTAGTCTATAGTCTAGTCTATAGTCTAGTCTATAGTCTAGTCTATAGTCTAGTCTATAGTCTAGTCTAGTCTATAGTCTAGTCTAGTCTAGTCTAGTCTAGTCTATTCTATAGTCTAGACTATAGACTAGACTAGACACTTGATGTGATAGAAAAATTCTGATGCCAGATTAGGATTTATCGATACTCAATACTTTAGAAAAGTATAATTTGGCCGCAGGGTTAAAAATTTGTTGGCCATTACATTTTCTTGGAATTTGTGTGGGTTTTAATGAAATAAAATATTTCGTTGCTCGGGAAATATTTACTAAATGTTATTTATAATAGAAAATTCTAAAGTTTAAGGTGCTCAATGTTGAGTTTTTGAATTTTTGTTTTTATTTTTATTCGAATTTTGTTTAATTTTTTTTTTGATAATTTTGACGGAGTATTGTATTTTTTGCGCGGCAGATAAAGTAATACTTTTTTCCGCATACAATTGTTTTAAAATACATAACTGTTTAAATTATTTTGTATATGTATGTATATTTATTGTTGTGTATATGTATTGTATAAATATTTTTAAATATGTTAACTTTAGCTTTGCCTTATAATGTTTACAGTTTTTCTATTCTTTTCTCTATATAAATCTAGGTAATTTACATAAAAAGTGTTAAAAATAAATTTCATGTTTGTTTTACATTCTTTTGTTTTTGGTCTCCTTTGGGTTACAATTTGTTTTTGTTTTTGTTTTTTTGGACACATTGTATAAAGTTTAGTTTTTAAACTAAAAGAAAAGCTAAGAAAATAAAAATGCCTAAAAGGATACTTAAAAATGTTACTCTATTTGAATCACAACTAGTTCTAGAGCTAATTGCACACTAGTTTGTTGTAAAGCTTCTCCTTCAGAATCTTAAAAACTGTTCCAGAGTGTGAGTAATAGATATTATGTCCTCCTCATTAGGTGCTAGTCTGTTTTATAAGACTCTGAAGTTCTAGAACTAGTTATTTTAAAACAAATTCTGATAAATTTTAATATAAATTTGCAAAATTTGTTTAAGTTGTTTTTTTTTTTAATATTTATACTAATTTTGTTAATTGAAGTATCCTTTCTTAAAACTATGTTAATATTATAATAATTTAAAATTTTTTGTTATTTTTTTAATAAATTCTATGCTAAAATGCCTTAGTTATTTTTAAATATTCTTTGGAATTTTGTTTCATTTACTAAAACTAAATAATTAGTACATAGTTGTAATAATTAGTATTATTATAAATTAAATAAATAAATAAAATATCTTAAATTTAATATCAACGACTAGTTTAAATAATTTCAATAAATTGTAATTGTTTAATTTTTTTTTGCTTAAATTGTTCTAAATATTTTTGCTATTAATGCTAAACTAAAGCCTAAATACAAAAAAAAAAAATGTCTAAAATAAACATAAATTATTATAAATAATTTAAACTTAAATTCTATTAAAATAAATTAATTATTTTAAATAATTTAATGTGTTATTTTTTATTAATAAATATTTTATTTTATAAAGCTATTAAATTTATTCTTTATTTTGGACGGTGGTTTCTGTATAATGTGTTGGTGTAGTAATTGTTGTAGTAAAATGTTCTCGCCGCAGTATGGAACTTGTTGAAACGCTGCGCCTAAATCAACTGCACAGCATGTTAAAGAAACCTTTACCCTTTTCGGAGCGTGGTGCCATTAACATAGGAACTTGATTTTTATGTGTGACTTTGATCTGTAAGAAATACAAATATTTTATTCTTCCTTTCTATGGAAATGTCTGGAGAAGCTTGTTAACATAGTTAGCACATGGACTATTCCATAAACTGGCCAATAGATTAGTCTGTAGTCTAGCCCATACACTAGTTGATAGAGAAGTCAATAAACTAATCTATCGCCTAATCATTATAGTCATTTGAGAAATCCATATAATATTCTAGTTCAGAAACTAGTCCATATAATTAGCAATAGGCAAGTCCATGGAGTATACAATCATAGACTAGTAATTGGAGTCAATAGACTAGTCTGGTCAATAGACCAGGCCATAAACAATATACTAGCCGAAAGACCACTTCCATCAACTAACTAGTACATTAGTCCATGTAAGACTCTTCAATAAACTTGTTAATAGTCTTAGTTAATAGTCTAATCAATATATTAGTCTATAGACTAGCCAATAGACAGTCAATAAACTAGTCAATAAGTTAGTCTATAGACTAGCCAATAGATTAACCCACAGTCAATAGACTAGTCAATAAATTAGTCAATAGATTAATCAATAGTATAATCAACGGACAAGTCAATAGACTATTCAATAAACTAGTCAATAGACTAATCAATGGATTAGACAATAGATTAACCAAAAGACAAAGTTATTAAATTAGTCAATGGGCTAGTCAATAGTTTAATCAATGGACTAGTTAATGGACAATACAATAACTAGTCAATAGACTAGTCAGTGGACTAATCAATAGAATAGTCAATGCACAAGTCAATAGACTATTCAAGTCAATAGACTTATCAATAGATTAGTCAATAGATTAGCAAATAGGCTAGTCATTAAAATAGTCAATAGGCTAGCCAATAGACTAATGAATAGACTATACAATAACTAGTTAATAGACTAATCAATAGATTAGTCAATGGACTAGTCAATAGACTAATCTATAGATTATTCAATAGACTGGCCAGTAGACTAGTCAATGGACTAGTCAACAGATTTGTCTATTAGACTAATCAATAGATTAATCAATAGAATAGCAAATAGGCTAGTCATTAAAACAGTCAATAGGCTAGCCAATAGACTAATGAATAGACTATACAATAACTAGTCAATAGACTAATCAATAGATTAGTCAATAGATTAGCAAATAGGCTAGTCATTAAAATAGCCAACAGACTAATGAATAGACTATACAATAACTAGTTAATAGGCTAATCAATAGATTAGTCAATGGACTAGTCAATAGATTAATCTATAGATTATTCAATAGACTGGCCAGTAGACTAGTCAATGGACTAGTCATTAGATTTGTCAATAGACTAGTGAATGGACTAGTCAATAGACTATTCAATGGACTAATCTGGTCAATAAACTAGTCAATAAACAAGTCAGTAGACTAGTCAATAAACAGGTCAATAGATTAGTCATTAGGCTATTCAGTAAAATAGCCAATAGACTAATCAATAGATTAGACAATAGACTAGCTAATGGACTAGTCAATGGACTAATCAATAGACTAGTAAATGGACTAGTTAATGGACACTAGTCTCTAGACTAATCTATTGATTATTCTATTGACTAGCCAATAGACTAGTCAATATATTTATCAATAGATTTGTCAATAGACTAGTCAAAAGATTAGTCAATGGACTACTCAATAGACAGATCCTTAGATAAACAGACAGATCCTTAGATACAAAATACAATTTGGATACCATTTCCTATAACTTACCGTACATGGTTGTTGCATCCAAGGTTCACCATCGATTTGCATGGGAAATGTTTTGCGAGTTTTAATAATCACTTCACTGCACTGAGCCAAACGACGTCCCGAGGCACGCAAACCCGTACGCACCTGACCCATGTGTAAACAATTTTCAAGGCCTATAACTTCAATTAAACGATCGCCAAAATCTGGAAATACAACAAAACAAAAATTAAACCTCATTTTTCTAAAAATCAAATCAAACTTACCTTGTGTAGCGACCGATAAATCTACCGAATTAAAACTAGTAGCTGATAGTTCCTTATCAGAGGATTTTAACTTTTTGCCCTTGCGAAAGGGACCCGCACTTTTGCGTATACGTTTCTGTGATAAATGCTCACCCCATAAGTTTGAACCACCATGGGTATAAGGAATGTTGAGTAGAGCCACACCTTGTAAATGTGGTCCATTGGCTAAATCTAAGGAAACGCCATCACACTATAAAAAATAAATTAATTGTTAAATACATATACAAATTATTATGATATTAACTAGACACGAACACACTAACAACTTTGTAATGTGGGGCAAATTTGTTAAATTAGTAAAAATTTAATAATTATGCAAAATCAGGCATAAACAGATTCCAATAACGAACTCAACACTCATGGCTATATAATTCAATTTACATTAAGGCTTAATAGGATGGCTCCACTTTTAAGAGAAACCAGAAAAATGTAGCAGAATTTTATTTAAGCAGACACTAAAAGATTTGTAACAAAATAAAACTAGAAATAAAACCAACTTTAATTTCGAATTTTTGGCACTTCCCTAATAAATTTCATAATATTTCTAAAATATATCTCTGTTTTTTTTTTAGCGCTTAAGTGTGTGTTTATCTGTGTATTGAAACGTTCATACATATTTTGTTGAAAATTTGAATTTATATTTTGTGTAAAAAAAAATGCTTCGACACGTTTTCATACTTACAACAATTTCAATATGTTCGTGTAGATTTTTGCAAGATGCGGCAAATGTTTCCGATGTTGCATATTCAAAATACCAAAGTTTATTTTTCATGCGACTATTAAATTTATGCGGATTCTTTTCACGTTCCAAATGAAATTTAACACAAATTGCG
>NW_023997460.1:0-2500 GCF_015586225.1 Lucilia sericata | reverse complement strand
AAAGTGTTAAACATTTATCTCTTTGAAATCAAATGCCCTAAACATTTTCTAAATTAAAGTACATATAACCATTGTTGGTCAAACTAATGGTAAATAGCAATTTATTTATTTTTTATTTATAGAAATATAATAAAAATCTACTTTTTTAATGACTTTTTTCTATGAATTTTTTATGATAGAGGAATTTTGCACTTTTTCTATTTGCTTTTTTTGGTAAATATTTGTCTGTAATGATGGCACGTTTCGTTTGCTAAAACACGTACATTTTTTTGTTTTGTAAATCTCTAAAATGCATCTTTGTTTGGCATTAAAAAAAAAAAAGTAATTGTGTTGTGTAACCACCTACACATAATGTTATATATTTTCATGGAAAGAAAGCCCACTTCAAATAATGTTGGAAAATTGCTAAGATGAACAATTTTGTCAGTCTTCAAGTTTATATAATATAAAGAAAATTCACAATAATTCTTAGGCCCTCAAATTTAGAACTTAAGCTATTATTAGTAGAAACAAATTTTCAGTTTGTATTTATAGATTTCTGGGAAAACACTTCTTCAATATTGTTATAAAATTTTAGCGTTTTTTTTTGCAAGCTAATTTATATGTTTGTTGTTGGTTTTTGTAAAAACAAATCTTTAACTATAATTAAACTTTAATAAATATTAAAATTTATGCCAAAGAAGTTTAAAATTAAAACTTTTTGCAACTCTGTCCAAAAACTATCACCCCTTTTTGTTACGCAGCAGGAGTTGGAAAACTTTTGCGTATCTTTAAAGGTATTTTTTGTTGGTGTTGTTTTAAATATTTACAGCCATCACAAGAAAAGTTAAAAACCACATTGACGATAAGCTATTACTCCCTAGATAACATTCTTTATACTAAGTATACCAAGGCTGGCTATAGAAGCAAAACTAGCAATCCCCATATTTTTACAGGAACTAATTTTGTTTTAAACTTTTATACTACAATATCTTATTTATTTCCATTTGTACAAATGAGTATAATGTTGCTTTTGATTCTATTTTAGGAAAGAAATATAAAATAAAGAAAACTTTTCTTTTGTATACATATAAACTTGAAAAGTTTTAACACTTTAACACTACACAATGAATGTATAAATAAATAATTGACTAATTACAAGGCAAAGCGTTTGAGAAACAACATAAAACCAAAGGAAGCAAAGTAAAAGAAACATTTAAAACCAACAATTAAAATAAACCAAGTCTTAAGGAAACATAAAAGAAGTAAAAAAGCAGGCGATAAATAGTAGTTTACAACAAAGAAAAAATCACGTTAAAATTTCGTTAATTTTATTCAAGTAATTAAATTTAAATTAAAATCCAACCACGTAATAAAACAACAAAAAGCTTTGTTGTTTTCGCAAAACAAGTATAAGTAAATGTATGTAGATGTATACACTATGTCTATATATCTTAAGATCTTTACATGGGGATTACCATAAGAAAAAGGTTTGAATGTTATAAACTTAAAGAAAATACCAAATAAGCCTAAAATGACATACATTTTAGGCAAAAAAAAGAAAATCTTAAAGAAGGTATTTGTAAAATATTTTTGTACACACATACATATACATATTTACACTAACATTCATATCCGCATCCGCACAAAAGCACACTTCTAGCTGACTGAAATAAAATACTTCAATAAAAATAAAATCCTCAGAAATACTTTTGCCTTACAAGAATTTAGTGGATCTAAAACAAAAGATTTAAACAAACAGACAAACGTACGAGTATGGTTTTAGAAGTTGAAGAATATAGAATAGATAAAAAGACAGACAAACAGACACACAGATATATAGATAAATAGATAGATACGTAGATAGATAGATAGATAGATAGAAAGAAAGATAGATAGATAGATAGATAGATAGATAGATAGATAGATAGATAGATAGATAGATAGATAGATAGATAGATAGATAGATAGATAGATAGATAGATAGATAGATAGATAGATAGATAGATAGATAGATAGATAGATAGATAGATAGATAGATAGATAGATAGATAGATAGATAGGATAGATAGATAGATAGATAGGTAGATAGATAGATATATAGATAGATAGATAGATAGATAGATAGATAGATAGAATAGATAGATAGATAGATAGATAGATAGATAGATAGATAGATAGATAGATAGATAGATAGATAGATAGATAGATAGATAGATAGATAGATAGATATATATATAGAGAGATAGATAGATAGATAGATAGATAGATAGATAGATAGATAGATAGATAGATAGATAGATAGATAGATAGATAGATAGATAGATAGATAGATAGATAGATAGATAGATAGATAGATAGATAGATAGATAGATAGATAGATAGATAGATAGATAGATAGAAAGAAAGAAAGATAAAATAATAAATGAAACTCTTGATTTCCTTTTAAAAAGTTAATCTTTCAACAAATACTTGTTCATTGCCAACTTATCCAACTCAGCCTCGTACAAGGAAATATGAT
>NW_023997459.1:12500-21752 GCF_015586225.1 Lucilia sericata | reverse complement strand
AATTCATTCGTACATTTCATTTGTCTTGTGTTTGCTAATGTCCTCTTTTGTTTCGTATTTCTTATTTGTGTCCTCTTTGTCTGTATGATTTCATTTTGCGAAGCAATACCCTACAACTGAAATGGCTGAAATAATCATATTTCTATCAAAACCATTATACTATAAGATCCACTAGGGTTTCACTAAAACCCTTCCTACATATAGTTATTGATTTAAACTTTAATATTCAGATTTAAAATTAAAGTGTGTTAGGGCACCTTAAAGTGTGTGTCCATTTCATTCTCATCCCTTATACGACAAATTTTTATATGAGAAGTTCTACATATTTTTGTCTAAAAGAAATCATTGGTCTAAATTTCTATTTAAAGAAACTAATATTTATAGAAAACTAATGGGTGACTAATTTACTTACAAAAAACTCATCGATCGACTAATTTTTCTATAGAAAACTCATCGATCAAAAAAATTTTCTACAGAAAACTCAAAGATCAACAAATTTTTCTATAGAAAACTCATCAATCAACAAATTTTCAAAAGAAAACTCATCGATCGACAAATTTTCTAAAGAAAACTAATCGATCAACAAATGTTTCTATAGAAAACTTATCGATCAACAAATTTTCCTATAGAAAATTCATCGACCAACAAATTTTCTAAAGAAAACTCCTCAATCAATAAATTATTCAATAGAAAACTCATCGGTCAACAAATTTTTCTATAGAAAACTCATTGATCAACAAATTTTCTAAAGAAAAGTCATCGATCAACAAATTTTTCTATAGAAAACTCATTGATCAACAAATTTTCAAAAGAAAACTCATCGATCGACAAATTTTCTAAAGAAAACTAATCGATCAACAAATTTTTCCATAGAAAACTCATGGATCAACAAATTTTCTGAAGAAAACTCATCAATCAATAAATTTTTCCATAGAAAACTTATTGATCAAGAAATTTTCTAAAGAAAACTAATCGATCAACAAATTTTTCTATAGAAAACTCATCGATCAACAAATTTTTCTAAAGAAAACTCATCGATTGACAAATTTTCTATAGAAAACTGATCGTGCAACAAAAATTTTATTGAAAAATCATCAATCAACAAATTTTTCTATAGAAAGCTCAGCGATCAACAAATTTTCTATAGAAAACTCACTGATCAACAAATTTTCTATAGAAAACTCACTGATCAATTTTCTATAGAAAACTTATCGATCGACAAATTTTCTATAGAAAACTTATCGATCGACAAATTTTCTATAGAAAACTTATCGATCGACAAATTTTCTATAGAAAACTTATCGATCGACAAATTTTCTATAGAAAACTTATCGATCGACAAATTTTCTATAGAAAACTTATCGATCGACAAATTTTCTATAGAAAACTTATCGATCGACAAATTTTCTATAGAAAACTTATCGATCGACAAATTTTCTACAGAAAACTTATCGATCGACAAATTTTCTACAGAAAACTTATCGATCGACAAATTTTCTATAGAAAACTTATCGATCGACAAATTTTCTATAGAAAACTTATCGATCGACAAATTTTCTATAGAAAACTTATCGATCGACCAATTTTCTATAGAAAACTTATCGATCGACAAATTTTCTGATCGTTCGTCATGTTTTCTAAAGAAAACTGATCGTTCACTGATCACTGATGCTTTCTATAAAAAACTGACGGTTCTGCATGTTTTCTATATGAAACTGACCACTCACAGTTTTCTCGAAAAACTCAAATAGATTTCTACGAAAAATAGATGATTCAAATTTTCTATAGAAAATTTATCGTTTACAATTTTTTTACAGTTAACTGATTTTTCAAAAAACATATCTTTAAGCAAGTTTTCTGTAAAACACTTATCTAATAATAAGTTCAAATCCCACAATTTAACACTATTCCAAGGAATTTTGTTGAATGCCCATATATCTTTTATATTTTGTATTTGCTTATTGACATTTTACCATCATTTTCTTTGATTTCTTTTTCTTTATGATTTTTTTTTTTTTTTTTTTTGTTTCATACAAATTTACGATATTTTTTCTAGAATTTTTTTTTTTTTTGCTTTATTTTTACTGTTGTCATTTCTAAATTAGCATTTATCATCAAATTGACAAACTTTATTGCCATTTTTCAAAAATACAATTCATGTTTTTTTTGTCTCTAAAATGTTTTTTTTATTCTCTGCCAAACGGCAGTTTTATTATTTCTATTACTACCATTTGTATTTCCCATTTTTTGTCTCTGTTTGTTTCCGTTTTGTTTCAATGTCTAGTTTTTTCATTTTTCTGACGCCGTCATTTTTGTAGTAGTTGTTGTATTATGAATTTGACTGTAGTTGTATTGACATTTTTATCATCATTTGTCAATCAGTGGTTATTTATCATTATCGTTAAATCATTTTGATTTTCTTAGTTTGATGGGAGAGGAGGTTGAAGATGCTGCTTTTTTTTTTTTTTTTTTGAGACATTTTGGGTAGAAGATAAAGATGAGGGATTAGAAAAAAAATACACATAAAAATATGTATGTATGTGTATTATGAGAATAATCTAGATGATGATGGTATAGAGATTATAGTACGTAGAAAATATGGTAATTATTGGATATGATGAAGATTTTAAAGTTTTAAAGTTGTTGATGATTCAAGAAAGTAAAATTTTTATAGAATATTTACAGTTTTTTCCAAAGCAATCTAATTGTATAAAAAAACTGATCAGTTAATAATTTCTTTACAAAAAGAACTGATCAAATACTTTCTTAAGAAAACTAATGGAGAAATTTGTTAAATATAGAAACCAGATCGAGAAAAAAGTTCTGTGTAGAAAACCGATCGAGTAAAGAGTTTTTTATATACAAACGATTCCTATAGAAAACAATTCTACAAAAAACTGATCAAATAATAATATTTTAGTCGAAAACAGATCGAGCAATATGTTTCGTGAAGAAAAAATATCGAGCAATATGTTTTTCTATAGAAAACTGATCGAGTATTAAGTTTTTTCGATAAAACTGATCGATCATTAGATCTTCTATAGTAAACTGATCGAGCAATAAGTTTTCTATATAAAATTCATATTAAAAAGTGATCGAGCAATAAGTTTTTTATAGAAAACTGTTCGATCAATAAGTTTTGCTACAGAGAACTAATCGATCAATAAGTTTCTACAGAAAACTGAAAGAGAAGTGAATTTTCTATAGAAACTGATCGAGAATGAGCTTTTCCAAAGAAAACAAATTGGACTATAAATTTCCTTCAAAAAACAAATAGAGCGATTTATGTCCTACAGAAAACTAATAAGTTTCTTTTAGAAAACTGATCGAACAGTAAGTTCTCTATAGAAAACTGATCGAGCAATAAGTTATCTGTAGAGAACTAATCCAGCAATAGGTTTTATATAGTAAACTGATCGAGTAATAGGTTTTCAATAGTAAACTGATCGCGCAATAAGTTTCCCAATAAATTTTCCATAGAAAATTAATTGCGCAATAAGTTTTCCATAGAAACTGATCGAGCTATAAGTTGTTTTTAGAAAATTAATTGAGCAGTAAGTTTTCCATAAAAAAATAATAGAGCAATAAGTTTCGCACAGAAAACCGATCGTGAAATAAGTCTTTCATTCAAAACAGTCGGACAATCAGCTTTCCATTGAAAACTGATCAAGCAATTTGTTTTCTATAGAAAACTGATCGTAAAGTTATTTTTTTATACAAAACTGATCGTGAAATGTGTTTTCTATAGAAAACTGATCGTGAAATTTCTTTTCTATAGCAACCTGATCTATACAGAGTTTTCTAAAGAAAATTGATCGTGAAATTAGTTTTCTATAGAAAAACTGATCGTGAAATTTGTTTTCTATAGAAAACTGATCGTGAAATTTGTTTGCTATAGAAAACTGATGGTGAAATTTATTTCCTATAGCAACCTGATCTATACAGAGATTTCTATAGAAAATTGATCGTGAAATTTGTTTTCTATAGAAAACTGATCGTGAAATTTGTTTTCTAAAGAAAATTGATCTTGAAATTTGTTTCTATAGAAAACTGATCTTGAAATTAGTTTTCTATAAAAAACTGATCTATAGATCGAGTAATAAGCTTTTATAAAAAATTTAACGAAAATACAAAGATTTGATCAAATATTTTTATTAATTACATATTTTGAAAAAAAAATCGTATTAAAAAGAGAAAGATTTAATAACAAATACATATAATTTATCAAAGACGATTAATTAAAGAAATATTTTCCAATTTATCGTTATTACATTAAAACAACTGTCAATAAAAAATAAATAAAGTTTAAGTCCAGGTAATAAAAACATAATAATGAAGATTAATGATAAAAATAATTTGAGTTTTTGTCTACATCTTTCTAGACTAAACAAACACCTTATAAGGAGGCCTTTTCGCTACTTTAAGTATTTTCTCCTACCCCAACAGAAACATTCACCACGATTTCACTTAAACAATAAATAAATAGCAAAGTCTTGTTAGTGAAACATTTATGTATAAATGATGATTATCATTTTTATTATTTTCATTTTTATGACTGCAACTAATTGTATAAATTTAATATAAAACTCCACCTTATTTGCTGATAAAAATACTTAAGCAAAAGTCGCCCTCTCTTAACCAGCGAAAAGGGAAGAGAACAAAATATTAGCAGCAAAAAAAAATATTTGAAAATATTTTCACACTGTCACCAGCAGCAGCAAACAGCCATAAAAAATAATGCCGCAATAAATAATTCTTATTACTCCTGGAGTATAACAAAAAAAAAACATCAACAGCAACAACATTATTAAAAGTAAATTAGAAAATAAAAATACAACAAAAAAAACAAAGCAAAATACAAACACATCCTCCGAGTCCTGACAACGTTGCAAAAAAACAACTGAACCAATTTAAAGCAGAAGGACGACAATATTCCTATTCTTGCCACAATGAGAACAACTTCTACGAAAACTAAACTAAATAAACACAACAACACTAGCAACACTTAAAAATTATGGCTGGAACAGGGACAAGTAAGTAAGGGGATCACAAAAAAAGGTAATGGTCAAAACAATATAAATGGTAATAAGGCTTTAACTTGCAAAAATTATCGTTCAAATATGCTAGAGTCAACATTTTCAACATTAGTTGTTACTTGCCACCCTATAACCTCCCCCTCAAAAAAAAAATGGTTGCAAGTTTTTAAAAGTGGTTGTTTTGTTTACTACGAATATTGACTAAGTTTGTTGCTACTGCTACTAACACTAGCATTGGTGAATGCACTTTTACGACTAAACAAAATTCTAAGGATTTGAACTGGTGTTATGCTGGGAAATAAGGATCATCATGGTGTAAGCAGCTGTTATGGATGAGGTGTTTATAGGGAATAAAGTATATGAATATTTCGTTAAATCTTGTTGCAACAGGTTGTCTTAATATGCTGACTTAATTCATTTTTGTCTTAACTTTTGCAAATTTGTATTCAAATTTATTCAACAGGAATTAGTGTGTTTTTTTAATGCAGTTGCGTGTGGCAGAAAAAAGATTTTTGTTTTCTTCAACTTTAAAGATTTTTAAATTTTAAAGCATGTTCTTTTAAGTTTTTAAAGAAATTGACTTATTATAAGTTTTCTTTATTTTATTTTAGAAAACTATTCGATTAATATTTTTTTATAAAAAATGATAAACCTATAAAATTGAGCAACAAGTTGTCTCTAGCAAACAGGTCGGGCAATAAGTTTTCTATAGAAAACTGCTCGTGCAAGAAGTTTTCTGTAGAAAACTGATAGAGCAACAACTGATCATGCAAAAAGTTTTGTATAGAAAAGTCATAGAACAACAAGTTCGTGCTGATCGTGCGAGAAGTCTTCTATAGAAAACTGATAGAAAAACAAGTTTTTTATAGAAAACTGATCATGCTTTTCTATAAAATACTGATCGAGCACTAACACCAAATTTTCTATAGAAAAACTGATCGGGTTATAAGTTTTCTATAGAACACTGATCGTGCAAGAAGTCTACTGATGGTGCATCAAGGGCAAGAAGTTTGCTATAAAATACTGATCAAGCACTAACACCAAATTTTCAATAGAAAATAGGTAATAAGTTTTCTATAGAAAACTGATAGGACAACTAACTAGTTTTCTATAGAAAATAACTAATAAGTTTTCTATTGAAAAGTGATCGAGCAATAAGTTTTTTATAAAAAAACTGATCGTGCAGGAAGTTTTCTATAAAAAAAAACTGATCGTGCAAAAAGTTTTCTATAGGAAACTGATAGAACAACACGTTTTCTATAAAAAACTGATCGTGCAAGAAGTTTCCTATAGACAACTGATAGAACAACAAGTTTTCTATAGAAAAGGTAAGAAGTTTTCTATAAAATACTGATCAAGCACTTACACGAAATTCCCTATAGAAAAACTGATCGGGTAATAAGTTTTCTATTGAAAACTGGTCGAGCAATAAGTTTTCTATAGAACACTGATCTTGCAAGAAAAAGTCCATTGAAAACTGATAGAGCAAGAAGTTTGCTATAGAAACCTGATCGTGCGAGAAGTTTTCTATAGAAAACTGATCGTGCAAGAAGTTTTTTATAGAAAACTGATCGTGCAAGAAGTTTTCTATAGAAACTGATAGAACAACAAGTTTTCTATAGAAAACTAATAGAACAATAAGTTTTCTATAGAAACTGATAGAACAACAAGTTTTCTATAGAAAACTGAGAGAGAGAGAGAGATAAGGCAAGAAGTTGTCTGTAGAAAACTGATAGAGCAACAAGTTTTCTTTAGAAAACTGATAGAACAATAAGTTTTCTATAGAAAACTGATCGTGCAAGAAGTTTTTTATAGAAAACTGATCGTGCAAGAAGTTTTCTGTAGAAAACTGATAAAACAAAATGTTTTCTATAGAAAATTTATAGAACAAAAAGTTTTCTATTGAAAACTGAGAGAACAAGTTTTCAATAGAAAACTGATAAGCTAAGATGTTTTCTATAAAATACTAATCAAGAACTAACACGAAATTTCCTATAGAAAAACTGATCGATTAATAAGTTTTCTATTGAAAACTGATCGAGCAATAAGTTTTCTATAGAACATTGATCTGGCAAGAAAATGTCTATAGGAAACTGATAGAGCAACAAGATCAAGTTGCTCTATCAGATAGAGCAACAAGAACAAGATCGTGCAAGAAGATTTCTATAGAAAACTGATCGTGCAAGAAGTTTTCTATAAAATACTGATCTATAGAAAAACTGATCGGGTAATAAGTTTTGTATTGAAAACTGATCGAGCAATAAGTTCTCTATTGATAACTGATCAAGCAATAAATTTTTAATAGAATACGAAAAAAGCCATACATTTTCCATATGAACCGGATCAAGTGATAAGTTTTCTGTTGAAAAGTGTTCGTGCAATAGTTCGGTTTAAAAAGAGGATTTATATTGCATCAGGTACCAAGAAATACACCAAGCCAGAGTCTCTGTGGGAAATCGAAACACCACATCCATACTGACAGACTGCCAAGCTATCAACTAATATACTGAGACACCCGTTTTCTGATAAGTTTTACAAAGATAACTGAACAAACAAAAAGTTTTACTTTTCAAAAAACTTATCAAGTTTTCTACAGCAAAGTGATCTTGATATAAGTTTTTTTTGCATAAAACTGATCAAGCAATAAGTCTTCTATGGAAAACGTATCAAGTAATGATTTTTCTATAGAAAATTGATCGTGCAATATGTAGGGAATCGATCGCGAAATAAATTTACTATAGATAACTGATCGAGTAAAAAGTTTTCCATTTGAATTTAAACAATCAATAAATTTTCTTTGGAAAACGTATCGAGCAACAAGTTTTGTACTGAGAACTGACGAAGCATTAAGTTTTCTGTCGATAACGGATCTTGTCATTAGATTTCTATAGAAAACTGATAGAAACATAGAACTGAAAACGAATCAACCGATAAATTTTCTATAACAAGCAGCGGATCGATCACTTTTCTATAGAAAAAAAAAATAAACGGATTAAGCATAATCATTCTATAGAAAGATGATCTTGCAATAACTTTTGTATAGAAAACTGATCGATTTAAGTATATCCCCTAATTAAGAAAATGTTAGAAGTATATTTAATTCACTTACATATGTATGTATGTATGTATTACAGAATTTGCATCCAACTTACCTAAAAATAAAAAAAATAAAAAAAAATTATTAAATTTATAATTTTAAGTTAAAATAAATTAAATACAAGTAAATTAATCAAAATACCAACAAATCCACTTTAATAACTACTTTCAACAGTTCATCTTTATTAGTTAAGAAAAAAGTTTAATTAAGAAAAAAAATGTAATCACAAATTAAATTATGTGTCTTATTTTGCAAATTTCGCCCTATGTACCAATAATTATTATTCATAAAATAATTACTTGATAAGTTTTTTTTTTTTCTTATTCAACCAGAATGAGAGTATTTAAAAATATGCTTCGCATAACAATCTTTAGCTCCTGCTGCTGTATCAATGAATGGTATTGGAATAAATACTTTAGCAACAGGGAGTGCATAGTTTTAATATGATTTTTATTTAGCTACTGGGGATATTTTAATCCTGAAGGGATTATTTGTTAATTATAACAACAATAATGAGATGACACAATGCCAAAAAACGAACGATGGCGACAGCAACATCAACAACAACAACAACGGAAACTGTAACACACAATACACATATTATTTAGCAGGATTAAAGTAGTGGGTGTGGTAATAACATCACTTCCTTTCTTTTTCTCCTTCTACTGCTTCTCAGTTATTCATTACATAAACATTTTGTTTCGTTTCGTTTTTAATTTATCCCCTCAAAAAATAATACAAGATTAATTATTTTTGCATTTTATTTTCGCCGTTCTCTGCTTAAGATAAATAAATCCTTGTAAAATATCAAAAGAAAATTAAAGTTTGAAATAAAAATTTACTTTTCTTTCTGCTCGGAATATGTATTATGGAAGTTTATAATTTCATGTAGATTTCATGCGACTATAATGGAGGTTTATTGTGGAACAAAGTCACATACATCAAGTCATCTTAATACTGGATTAATACTTTTAAATTCATGTCATATGTCTCTCTGTTGCTGTTGTGTTTTTTTATTTTTTTGCCAAAAAAGCGCAAAAATATTTAAAAATACAAATAAAAGAGACAAAAATGATTAAAACAATAAAGTAAAACAGGAAGAATGCACTAAAATTTAAC
>NW_023997459.1:0-7500 GCF_015586225.1 Lucilia sericata | reverse complement strand
ATGATTCATAATTTTAAAAATTTGTTTGCGATATTATTAACACAAATAGGGTGATTACATATTTGTCATTAATACCCGCAGATACTCTTGAAAAAATAAACACATTTTTTTATAAATATTTAAAAAATAAATTACAATTATTGTCATTATCACTAATACATTTCTGCTAAAGTGTTATAAATTCTACTAAGTACTATTTCTACATACATTATATAAGTATTATCTAACAAACTAAATTACGTTCTAACAGTGATTCGAAGATTTTCTTGCCTTCGATTCTCACCATTTTACCGTTGGAATTTTGAGGAATGGAATCCACGAAAAACACGCCAGCGTGTATTTGTTTGTGTATGTCTACCAAACGGTTCTTAACATAATCGATTACATCCTGTTCGGTTATTTTACTATTTGGTGCCTTTACCACTAAAGCTCCGGAACAATCACCTTTAGTTTCATTGGATACTGTTACAACACAAGCATCCTTAACACCGGGCATTTCTACAATGGCTTCCTCAATTTCTTTGGGCCAGAAGTGAAGACCCAAATATTTACGAATTTCCTTCTTACGATCCACCACATACAAGTAGTTGTCATCATCCATATAACCCAAATCACCAGTATGATACCAACCATGAGCATCACGCATACGTTGGGTTTCAATAGGATTGCCATAGTAACCACCCCAGTATTTACCATTGTAGACACAAACTTCTCCCACCTCATTGTGTCCCAAATTATTACCATCATCATCCACAATGCGCAAGCTAATATTGGGAGCCAACTGTCCTACGGAGGTTATGCGGCTAATATCAATGTTACCAGCAATGGCACCAAATTCAGTTAAACCATAACCAAAGATAACAATGGCATATTCATTAAGTAGAGCCTTGAAACTCTTGAGTAGTTTTTCAGTTACTGTACTACCTCCCGACTGAACCATTTGCAGAGAAGCGAATACTTCTTTGGTGGCTTCAGGATGATTGACCAATGCAGCAATGTAACGTGGTGCCAAGAAAGCATTTGTTATTTTGTATTTTTTCATGAGTCTTATAAAGTCATCAGCATTGAAGGGTTTATCACAAATGATGCGAGTACAGCCGGTAAAACAACTGGCTACCATAAATGCCAAACCGGTAATCCAATCAATAGCACTAGGTACATATAACACGGTTTCACTAGTAACATAACTAGAGGGGAAAGAAAAGTAGTGAAAGTATGTTAGTAGGAAATCATTTTAAAAACATTTGCGACAGAAAACTTACGGCAACTCATGAATTAAATTGAAACCAGCCAAGCAAACAGCTTTTGGCTTTCCTGTGGTACCAGATGAGCATAAAATGGCCACTGTCTGATGACCACCGATGCTATAGTGTTTAGGTCTAAAAAATAAAAGATAACAATAAATAAAATATTCAATAGGGTTAACTCATAAATACTAATCAGAACGGAACTCGAACTGAACTAGAACTGAACTAAAACTGAACTAGAACGGAACTGAAATTGAACTGAAACTGAACTGAAATCGAACTGAATACGAACTGAACACGAACTGAACTAGAACTGAACTAGAACTGAACTAGAACTGAACTAGAACTGAACTAGAACTGAACTAGAACTGAACTAGAACTGAACTAGAACTGAACTAGAACTGAACTAGAACTGAACTAGAACTGAACTAGAACTGAACTAGAACTGAACTAGAACTGAACTAGAACTGAACTAGAACTGAACTAGAACTGAACTAGAACTGAACTAGAACTGAACTAGAACTGAACTAGAACTGAACTAGAACTGAACTAGAACTGAACTAGAACTGAACTAGAACTGAACTAGAACTGAACTAGAACTGAACTAGAACTTGAACTAGAACTGAACTAGAACTGAACTAGAACTGAACTAGAACTAACTGAACTGAACTAGAACTGAACTAGAACTGAACTAGAACTGAACTAGAACTGAACTAGAACTGAACTAGAACTGAACTAGAACTGAACTAAACTGAACTAGAACTGAACTAGAACTGAACTAGAACTGAACTAGAACTGAACTAGAACTGAACTAGAACTGAACTAGAACTGAACTAGAACTGAACTAGAACTGAACTAGAACTGAACTAGAACTGAACTAGAACTGAACTAGAACCTGAACTAGAACTGAACTAGAACTGAACTAGACTGAACTAGAACTGAACTAGAACGAACCTAGAACTGAACTAGAACTGAACTAGAACTGAACTAGACTGAACTAGAACTGAACTAGAACTGAACTAGAACTGAACTAGAACTGAACTAGAACTGAACTAGAACTGAACTAGAACTGAACTAGAACTAACTAGAAATGAACTAGAACTGAACTAGAACTGAACTAGAACTGAACTAGAACTGAACTAGAACTGAACTAGAACTGAACTAGAACTGAACTAGAACTGAACTAGAACTGAACTAGAACTGAAACTAGAACTGAAACTAGAACTGAACTAGAGAACTGAACTAGAACTGAACTAGAACTGAACTAGAACTGAACTAGAACTGAACTAGAACTGAACTAGAACTGAACTAGAACTGAACTAGAACTGAACTAGAACTGAACTAGAACTGAACTAGAATGACTAGAACTGAACTAGAACTGAACTAGAACTGAACTAGAACTGAACTAGAACTGAACTAGAACTGAACTAGAACTGAACTAGAACTGAACTAGAACTGACTAGAAACTGAACTAGAACTGAACTAGAACTGAACTAGAACTGAACTAGAACTGAACTAGAACTGAACTAGAACTGAACTAGAACTGAACTAGAACTGAACTAGAACTGAACTAGAACTGAACTAGAACTGAACTAGAACTGAACTAGAACTGAACTAGAACTGAACTAGAACTGAACTAGAACTGAACTAGAACTGAACTAGAACTGATCTAAAACTGAACTAGATCTGATCCATTTAAGACCGATTTTTTATTAGGTACTGCACGCCTACATACATATGTTTATATCATATTATTTGCACAATTCTTCAAGTCTTCCATTGGACTTTGAACTTGCAAAACTTTACACATAAGTTGTTGGAAATTTTTACACCTAATATTTTTCTTTGACAAAAAAAATCCACATTATCTAGACCAGACAATTTTATAAGATACCACACACACTCGCTATTCTCAAACAATGAATGACTAGCAGGTTTTTTTGTTTTTCAAAATACTCACTGATAAAATCTCTCCGTTTTTGTTGGTTCCAATAAGTCTGTTATCTTAACTACTCCCTCAACGTCACCAGACATGGTGATAATTTTGGGTTTGTAAGCTTTAGTGGCCAAATAAACCTTTTTGTAGACCTCAGCATCACAGAAAATCAATTTGGGTTTAGTTAAGCCGAAACAATGCGACAAGGTAGCTGTAGAAAGACAATTTTAATACATCTTACAAGCGCTATCCTAATATTCAAACTTACATTCATCCAATACTGGATTTACAGCATGGAAGGGGGTGCAATTGAAGAAACAAGCAATGACCGTGGGCAAAACATTAGTAGTATTTTTAACAGCAAAACCAATAATATCATCTTGTTGCAATTTCATTTCATTGAAATGTTGAGCAATACGCACGGCCTTGGTTAAAGCATCGCGGGCTTTTAGACTAACACCAGTCGAATCATCAATCTAAAAATTTTATGAATTTGATTAATTAGTCTT
The DNA here is from genome assembly GCF_015586225.1 of Lucilia sericata. Classification (NCBI taxonomy): domain Eukaryota; kingdom Metazoa; phylum Arthropoda; class Insecta; order Diptera; family Calliphoridae; genus Lucilia; species Lucilia sericata. Next base: position 3,808 of record NW_023997459.1, on the reverse strand, counting down.
TATATTTTTTTATTTAAACTTACCTGTATGGTTACATTGGGGAAGGAATTCAATTGATTGTAAATAATTCTACCCAAAGCACATTCTGTATTATAAACACCTTGTGTGGAAGGGGTAGTCCAGATTTTTTTACGTTTATCAAAAGCTACTTTAGCAAAATCCATGTCTGTTTTTTGTCACTTTTTGCTTATTTGTTAACCAACTTGGTCCGAAATTTAAATTCGACTAAACCACTAAAAGTTAAAACTACTGATTTTATATGCTAACTGTCTTTTTATTTTGCAGTTATTTTATTTTCACTTATTTTATTCAATGATAAGAAATCTATATCAAATATCAAAAAAATAAAAACAATAGAAACACTTTAAACTGTGTGAGGTATCACCAGTCATGACTTTTAATACATTCGTATATTAAGATTAGGAAATACAATCAAAAAGATGGAGCTTTGCGTGAATATACACAAATAAAAAATATTAACACATTTTATTATAAATTTATATTAAATTTTTCCCATGGGGACTATAACTAAAAATAGCAAATTTTTTTAGTTGAATAGGGTTTTTGGTTAATTGGATTTGTATACATTTCACACTTTAGGGAATTTAAAAAATTTAGAATAATTGAAGCGTGGGTTCGACAATCACTTGCCTTTTAATGAAACAGGACTACAAGCAATTCCTACTGGCAATCTTTGCTTTTAGAAGGGAATCCTGCAATTAACAACTAACTAACTAACTAACCTAACTAACTAACTAACTAACTAACTAACTAACTAACTAACTAACTACTACTAACTAACTAACTAACTAACTAACTAACTAACTAAAACTAACGAACTAACTAACTAACTAACTAACTAACTAACTACTAACTAACTAACTAACTAACTACTAACTAACTAACTAACTACTACTAACTAACTAACTAACTAACTACTAACTAACTAACTAACTAACTAACTACTAACTAACTAACTAACTAACTACTAACTAACTAACTAACTAACTAACTAACTAACTAACTAACTAACTACTACTAACTAACTAACTACTAACTAACTAAACTAAGCTAACTACTAACTAACTAACTAACTAACTAACTAACTAACTAACTAACTAACTAACTAACTAACTAACTAACTAACTAACTAACTACTAACTAACTAACTACTAACTAACTAACTAACTAACTAACTAACTAACTAACTAACTACTAACTAACTAACTAACTAACTAACTAACTAACTAACTACTAACTAACTAACACTACTAACTAACTAACTAACTAACTAACTAACTAACTAACTAACTAACTAACTAACTAACTAACTAACTAACTAACTAACTACTAACTACTAACTAACTAACTAACTAACTAACTAACTACTACCTAACTAACTACTAACTAAACTAACTAACTAACTAACTAACTAACTAACTAACTAACTAACTAACGAACTAACTAACTAACTAACTAACTACTAACTAACTACTAACTAACTAACTAACTAACTAACTAACTAACTAACTAACTAACTACTAACTAACTAACTAACTAACTAACTACTAACTAACTAACTAACTAACTAACTAACTAACTAACTAACTAACTAACTAACTAACTACTAACTACTAACTAACTAACTAACTAACTAACTACTAACTAACTAACTAACTAACTAACTAACTAACTAACTAACTAACTAACTAACTAACTAACTAACTAACTAACTAACTAACTAACTAACTAACTAACTAACTAACTAACTAACTAACTACTACTAACTAACTAACTAACTAACTAACTAACTAACTAACTAACTACTAACTAACTAACTAACTAACTAACTAACTAACTAACTAACCTAACAACTAACTAACTAACTAACTAACTAACTACTAACTAACTAACTAACTAACTAACTAACTAACTAACTAACTAACTAACTAACTAACTAACTAACTAACTAACTAACTAACTAACTAACTAACTAACTACTAACTAACTAACTAACTAACTAACTAACTAACTAACTAACTAACTAACTAACTAACTAACTAACTAACTAACTACTAACTAACTAACTACTAACTAACTAACTAACTAACTAACTAACTAACTAACTAACTAACTAACTAACTAACTAACTAACTACTAACTAACTAACTAACTAACTAACTAACTAACTAACTAACTAACTAACTAAACTAACTAACTAACTAACTAACTAACTAACTAACTAACTAACTAACTAACTAACTAACTAACTAACTAACTAACTAACTAAACTAACTAACTAACTAACTAACTAACTAACTAAAACTAACAACTTAACTAACTAACTAACTAACTAACTAACTAACTAACTAACTAACTAACTACTAACTAACTAACTAACTAACTACTAACTAACTACTAACTACTACTAACTACAACTAACTAACTAAACTAACTAACTAACTAACTAACTAACCTAACTACTAACTAACTAAATAACTACTACTAACTAACTAACTAACTAACAACTACTAACTAACTAACTAACTAACTAACTAAACTAACTAACTAACTAACTAACTAACTAACTACTACCTAACTAACTAACTAACTACCTAACTAATTAACTAACTAACTACTACCTAACTACACTACTAACTAACTAACTACTACTTTTCTTTTTTTAGTAAAAAATTAAATTTTAACTAAAAAATTTAATTATTGAAGAAAATAATAAATTAAAAAAAATAAATTAAATTATCACAAAAATAGATTTTTTGGTTACTAAAAGTTATATTTATACCCTGCACCACTTTGGTGGGGATCTATACCCACCTTAAAGTACTGTCTGTGTGTCTGTCTGTCCGTCCATGCAAAACCTTGTACATGCAAACCTACTATGTTCTTTACTAGCCTTCATGACTCTGATGAATTTTTTGATGAGAGGGCCTCATTTGACAAGCTAGCCCCTATACGCAGCCCCCTTCGAAATATGACTTAAATTTTATTCAATACAAAATGGCTTAAGCATATCTGAGATGAGGGTACAATTCAACTTAAATGCTTTATTATGAATGCTAAATCACATGTTATTTTTGTCCATAAATTAATTCAATGATTCTAAATAGGAAACCCCTTTCTTGAAACTTAATTAATTTAAAATAAATAACAAATCAAACAATATCGTATTTTTTTAATAAAAATTCTAAATTTAATTTGACATAAATAAATATCCTGCCATATTTAAAACATTTTAAAATTTGTACTAAGAACACTTTTGAAGTACTTCTCTTGCTGGCTGGCCGGAAGCTTAATATTAAAAAAATATTATTAAATGTATACATTATCAAAAGGGGGGTCTTGAGATTAAAGCAAAACAATATACTGTCCTTATCAGCACATAATAAATTACCAAATTTATTAAACAAATATAAATTCCTTATCTAATAGAATTTTCCTTTCAAATGGCAAACTAACTTTGCGATCATTTTACCAGCCTACTTATTTACAGAAACCCTAACAGAAGTAAAAACCAAAGAGTTTAAAGGTAGTTTTTGTTTCAGATATAAATTTTGTTTTTAAATTAATAAACAGATAATAATTTACTCGTATGATGTGATTTTTAATGACAAATAAATTTTTAGTACAACTATACTTTAAAATTTCAAAAAATTTTAGAGAGCTTTTAAAAGACAAGCATAAATAATAACACTTTATTCTTTAGGACCAATTTTTGATCAACTAAGAATATTAGGCACGTCATATATTTACTGCATAAAGAAAATATATTTATATTTATATATGCTAT
>NW_023997458.1:0-21629 GCF_015586225.1 Lucilia sericata | reverse complement strand
AGACTATAGACTAGACTGTCGACAAGACTATAGACTAGACTATAGACTAGACTATAGACTAGACTATAGACTAGACTAGAGACTAGACTAGAGACTAGACTATAGACTTGACTTTAGACTATGCTATAGACTAGATTATAGACTAGACTATAGACTAGACTATAGACTAGATTATAGACTAGACTATAGACTAGACTATAGACTAGACTATAGACTAGTTTATAGACTAGACTATAGACTAGACTATAGACTAGACTATAGACTAGACTATAGACTAGACTATAGACTTGACTATAGACTAGACTATTGACTAGACTATAGACTAGACTATAGATTAGACTATAGATTAGACTATAGACTAGACTATAGACTAGACTATAGACTAGACTAGAGACTAGACTATAGACTAGACGATAGACTAGACTATAGACTAGACTATAGACTAGACTATAGACTAGACTATAGACTAGACTATAGACTAGACTATAGACTAGACTATAGACTAGACTATAGACTAGACTATAGACCAGACTATAGACTAGACTATAGACTAGACTATAGACTAGACTATAGACTAGACCATAGACTAGACTATAGACTAGACTATAGACTAGACTATAGACTAGACCATAGACTAGACTATAGACTAGACTATAGACTAGACCATAGACTAGACTATAGACTAGACTATAGACTAGAATATAGACTAGACTATAGACTAGACTATAGACTAGACTATAGACTAGACTATAGACTAGACTATAGACTAGACTAGAGACTAGACTATAGACTAGACTATAGACTAGACTATAGACTAGACTATAGACTAGACTATAGACTAGACTATAGACTAGACTATAGACTAGACTGTAGACTAGACTATAGACTAGATTATAGACTAGACCATAGATTAGACTATAGACTAGACTATAGACTAGACTGTAGACTAGACTATAGACTAGACTATAGACTAGACTATAGACTAGACTATAGACTAAACTATAGACTAAGCTATAGACTAAACTATAGACTAGACTATAGACTTGACTTTAGACTATGCTATAGACTAGACTATAGACTAGACTATAGACTAGACTATAGACTAGACTATAGACTAGACTATAGACTAGACTATAGACTAGACTATAGACTAGACTATAGACTAGACTATAGACTAGACTATAGACTAGACTATAGACTAGACTATAGACTAGACTATAGACTAGACTATAGACTAGACTATAGACTAGACTATAGACTAGACTATAGACTAGACTATAGACTAGACTATAGACTAGGCTATAGACTTGACTATAGACTTGACTGTAGTCTTGACTTTAGACTATACTATAGACTAGATTATAAACCAGACTATAGACTAAACTATAGACAAGGCTATAGACTAGACTATAGGCAACACTATGGACTAGACCAGACTATACTTTGGACTATATTATAGATTAACATCAAACAAACTTTTCACTCTTTTTAGCCTGAAACATGTCTTCTAATCTAGAAGTTTATATAGGAAAGTATCTAATACCGGAAATTGTGGCACAATTGGACAATGAAGAATTGATTTCGTATAAAGCGAAATCAACAGGAGGCTTAGATAGTTTTATGTCCAGTTTGTATGATATTAAATTAAAAACTAAAACCAGAGAAGGGTAAATTTCACTCAAAAAACCTATACTTAATAATTTATTAATAACTTTATAATTGCAGCATAAAAGAACGTTTATTATTTGCCAAATTTATGCGTGGCGATGTAAGTTTTCGTGAAACTAGCAAATCTTATACACAATTTTCCAATGAAATCTATGCCTATGGTAAGGTCTTACCCGCCTATGATAAATTGTTAAAAGATTTAAATGTTAATAGTTTAAATGTAAAAGATTTAGTGGCGCCTATCTACATAGCCAAATTTGGTTATATAGAGGGTTTAAGCTCTGCCCCTAATGTCAGAGAAGCGGCTTTGGTTATGGAAAATCTTAAGTCATTAGGCTATCAATTGGGTCCACGTTTGGTGTTGAAAACAGAACACCTTTTAAATATGTCTAAACGTTTGGGACAATTACATGCTTTGTCCTATGCTTTAAAAGCTGTAGAACCCAAACAATTCGAAACTTTAAAGTCGGGTATTATAGATTTTCCATTTATTAATGAAAATGATCCGAATGATATTAAAAATAATAGTTATCGTATTTTACACCGACATGCCTTTGATCGTTTATACGATTTCGTTGAACGTAAACTTAATACAGAAACTTTTAATAAGAAATGTTCCAAAGATTTGAAACTAATCGAATGTTTGGAAAAATTAAAAGCTAAATATTTTGATTTACCTACCCGTTTGCCCGAGAAGTTAAGAACGAAAGTAAATAATACTGAAGAAGATCGGTATTTTGCCACCATTTTGCATGGAGACTACAATCGTAATAATGTTTTATTTAAATATAAAGCTGAGGAAGTAACAATGTATAAGGATAATTTTGTAAAAGATGTTAAACTAATAGACTTTCAGGTAATTTTTCTAAACAAATTATTAAAACTTTCAAAAAGTGTTTGTTTGATCTTGCAGCAATTACGTTTTGACTCTCCCGCTTTGGATTTATCTTTCTTTATGTATTTTAATACCGCTGAAGAGGAACGTTATGCAATTTGGGAAGATTTATTGAAAACCTATCATAACACCATGTTTTCTACTCTCTCCACTACTTTAAAAGCTTCCCAGAAGTCGGTAGAGGATATTTCCAAGATTTTACAGAACTATACTTTTGCTAAATTTCTTGCGCATTTTGCCCGTTTTGCCTTTTATGGTGTTGTTATCTGTTTGCACTTTTTACACTGGATGTTTTGCAGTCCCCAGGAATGTACGCGTATATCGGAGTTATGGACCACCGATATTCATGGTGAAGAATTTCGTAAATTGTCTTTGGAAGCGGGGGGAGATGAAGTGAATATGAAATTTTTGTCAATTCTCAGACATGCCTGTGAAATGGGTTATATGGATGATTTGTAAGCGATTTAAAAACTTAACTTTTCTACAAAATTAAGTTCGAAAATTTCGAAATTTGATTTAAACTGCAGTTTAAGACAAAAAACAACTGTTTATAAGATAATAAAACATATTCAAACTACATACATATTTTGAATCAATCAATGACTTCACACCTTGACATACATAATTTCCTCTTTCACTTTTTTCCTCTTAGACTTTTTTAAAGAAATATTTACACAAGTGTTTTAAGCGCCTCACTAACTTAGATCAATTCAACATATAAATTATGATGCTTTGAATCATGGAATAATAGTAGATCTTTAAACAACAATAGAACAACAACATTTACTACCAATTACCAAAACAAAAATTTTTCTAACATGAAATTTCTCATAAGTTTTCTACTAATCTTTACCATTACCCTACAAACAAAGGCCGCTTATAGGGACAATCTTCTTTACGACGACTCCAACCAAAAACTCAACGATTCAAAAGCCTTAAAAAACTGTGACGAACGCGTTTGTTCGCGTATTTATCGTCCCTTATGTATATCTGTTGATGGCATACAGACCACTGTTGCCTCTCGTTGTCACTTGGCTAAACTTCGTTGTGATGCTATGAAACATAAGTTGGAGAATTCCAAAGCTCCCCGACCCATTATACGTGTGGTGCATATTGGCGGTTGTTATGATAAGCCTAAAAGAAGACCAAATTCAAAATGGTTGCGCTATCCCGAAGATGGTAAATACAAAGGACGCTATTGAGCAGCAGGAGTTTTGCAAAATATAGTTAATAATTTATTTAGTTTAATAAAATATTAGTTAATTAAACAAAATTTCACGATTTTTTTCTTCAAATATACTCGACACTATAATTTTGACCTCAAACAGAACTAGAAAAAAACTAGAACAGAACTAGAACAGAACTAGAACAGAACTAGAACAGAACTAGAACAGAACTAGAACAGAAACTAGAACAGAACTAGAACAGAACTAGAACAGAACTAGAACAGAACTAGAACAGAACTAGAACAGAACAGAACTAGAACAGAACTAGAACAGAACTAGAACAGAACTAGAACAGAACTAGAACAGAACTAGAACAGAACTAGAACAGAACTACAACAGAACTACAACAGAACTAGAAAGAACTAGAACAGAACAGAACAGAACTAGAACAGAACTAGAACAGAACTAAAACAGAACTAGAACAGAACTAGAACAGAACTAGAACAGAACTAGAACAGAACTAGAACAGAACTAGAACAGAACTAGAACAGAACTAGAACAGAACTAGAACAGAACCAGAAACAGAACTAGAACAGAACTAGAACAGAACTAGAACAGAACCAGAACAGAACTAGAACAGAACTAGCACAGAACTAGAACAGAACTAGAACAGAACTAGAACAGAACTAGAACAGAACTAGAACAAAACTAGAACAGAACTAGAACAGAACTAGAACAGAACTAGAACAGAACTAGAACTGAACTAGAACAGAACTAAAACAGAACTAAAACAGAGCTAAAACAGTACTAGAAGAGAACTAGAACAGAACTAGAACAGAACTAAAACAGAACTAGAATTGAACTAGAACAGAACTAGAACAGAACTAGAACAGAACTAGAACAGAACTAGAACAGAACTAGAACAGAACTAGAACAGAACTAGAACAGAACTGGAACAGAACTAGAACAGAACTAGAACAGAACTAGAACAGAACTACAACAGAACTACAACAGAACCAGAAAAGAACTAGAACAGATATAGAACAGAACTAGAACAGAACTAGAACAGAACTAGAACAGAACTAGAACTAAACTAGAACTAGACTAGAACTGAACTAGCACTAGTCTATGGTTTGCTTTATAATTTAGTCTATAGTTTAGTCTGAAGTCTAGTATATAATTTTGTGTTTTAGTTTTTGTTTTATTCAATTTTAAATAAAACTTCTTGGATTTTTTTTTGTAAATTTTTTATACATCTTTATTTTTTATAGTTTTTTTTATTGTTTAAAATATTTTTTTTTATTATTTTTTCAATTATTATTGTGGTTTCATTTACAGGATATATGTTTTGTTTAATTTTATATAGATTTTTTTGTTTAAAATTTTTTTTATTTAAATTTTTGCAAAATTTATTTGAAAAACTTAGCAAATTGGGTTTAATTAAAGTGTTGAGTGTGTGGGAGGGGATTGAGAAAGGAGGCTATTTTAAAGGATGGAGGTTTTTTAAGGGAATTTATTTATTTTTTGTTTTTTAAAGAAATTATAATTATTTTTAAAAATTTTTTTATTAGATTTTGTTTAATGTTTAGTTTTGTTTTAATAAATTATAAACTTATTTATTTATATGTTTATTGGTGGGTTAATTTTTTGTGTTTTTTTTAACTTTTGTTATAAACTGTTTTTTTTTTGTTTGTATATTTTTTATGTTTAAGAAAAAATTATATTATTTATTATTTTTGTTTTTGTTAAATATATTTTTATGTTTTCTTAACTATTTTACGCACACACATTTTGATGAGCTGGATTTTTTGGTTTTATGTTTGTATTTGAGAGTAATAACCAAATATTAAAAGAAAATAAAAAAGAAAAATTCAAATTTTATTTAAAAAAAATTATTGTTTTTTAAGAAATTGGGAAAAATTTTAAGAATTTTTTTTTAACATTTTTTAATATTGCTAAATGTTTTTTTTTGTTTTTTTTTTATAATAAAGTACCTAAGCAGTATCAAAACATTTATTTTATTTTTTTTTATTAAATTTTGTAACATGTTGTTTTTTTTTCTGAGTGTATAATTTATTTTTTTTATAATTTTAATGTTTTTTTTAGTTTATTTTAGTTTTTTTTTGTATATAAATAGCTATTTTTAATATTTTTTTTTTTAATTTTGTTTATTATATAATTAAATTCAATTTGTTTTTTTATTTTTTTAATAATTTTTAACTAAATTTTTTTCTGTTAAATTTTTAGTTTATTTTTAATAAATTTTTTATTTTTTTTTCATTTAAAATCTATTTAACATTTATATATATAGTTTTATTTAACTAATTTTTTTATATATATAGTTTTTTACAAATTTCTTTTAACTTTCAACATTTAAAAAAGCTGTTTTTTTTTAATTTTAATTAAATAACTTTTATAATAAATTAGTTTATTTTTTTTTACAAAGTTTTTTTTTGTTTGTTTATGTTTTGTTAAGTTTACAAATGCAGCTGGTAAAACAATTTTTAGTTTTATTTTATAATTATTTATACAATTATAAAGAGGAGAAGCCAATGTAAGGCTAACCCTAGTCCAGAACAACAGGGGAAGTTTATAAAAAAAAAAAATTATAAAAATTGAACAAATTTTCTTTATTATAATTAAGAAATGGTATGCAAAATGTTCATAACACTCAAAATTTCTAAAAACAAAACTTTTTTCTTGAATTCCCAAAAACTTTATGAAAATCCCCAAAATCCCTTTACTTTAAAAATAACAAAATTTGCAGTTAATTGGTAATAAAATGTAAAATAATTGCTTAAAATAGCATAGTTACCAAAAATACCATTTTTTTCTTGAATTCCTAAAAACTTTTTTTAAAATCCTCAAAAATCCCTCAAAAGAAAATTAATAAAAATCGATAATTTTGCAACTAATTGTCAGGAAAATTAATAACAAATACTTAAAAATGTCTAATAATCAAAAAAATAACTTTTTCATTGAATTCCCAAAAACTTTTTAAAAATCTCCAAAATACCTTTAACTAAAAATAGCTGAATTTGTGTTTAATTGGTTATAAAATATATAAAAATTGCTTAAAATAGCATAGTTACCAAAAATACTACTTTTTTTCTTGAATTCCTACAAATTTTTTAAAAATCCCCAAAAATCCCTCAAAAGAAAATTAATAAAAATCGATAGTTTTGCAACTAATTTTCAGGAAAATTAATACCAAATACTTAAAAATGTCTAATAGTGCAAAAAATTACTTTTTCCCTGAATTACCAAAAACTTTTTAAAAATCCCCAAAATCCCTTTACTTTAAAAATAACTAATTTAGCAGTTAATTGGTAATAAAATGTAAAAGAATTGCTTAAAATAGCATAATTACCAAAAATACTACTTTTTTCTTGGAATCCAAAAAATTGTCCTGAAAGTTAATAAGAAATACTTAAAAATGTCTAATAACGCAAAAAAAAAACATTTTTCTGGAATTCCCAAAAACTTTTTGAAAATACCCAAAATCCCATAATAGAATTTTAATAAAAAATTTCTAATCTTTTGCCAAATTGTACTGAAAATTAATAAGAAATACTTAAAAATGTCTAAACTTGCCAAAAACCACTTTTTTCTTGAATTCCCAAAAACTTTTTAAAAATACCCAAAAATCCCTTTTCTTAAAAAATCTTCAAAATGCTATTTTTTAAAAAAAAACTTCATAAGAATTGTTTAAAAAAGTTAACATTTCAAAAAACAACAATTTTCTTATGAATTCCCTAAAAATTTTAAATTCCCAACAAATTTTTTAAAATACCCAAAATTCCCTTTTAAAGAAAATTAACTTAAAAACTAGTTTTAACTTAAATTTTCAATAAAAATTTCTAAAATTTATATAAAACCATAAAATTTCTTTAATATGTTTAACATTTATAAGAAGTTTTACCACTTCCCCTGTTTTTTTTTTTTTCTGGAGCTAAAAAGTTTCCCTTCTTTTCTCTGTTTTATTTAATTTTTTAATATTTTACAAAGTTTTGTGGGTTTTCATTTTTATACAATTTATTTTTTGTTATTTTTTTAGTCTTTTATTTATTTCCAGTAAGCGTAAGTTAAGATTTTATAGATTTTTAATTGTTGTTTTTGTTTTTTCTTTAAAAAAATGATCTATAAAATCTTGTATTTAAAAAAGTTATAGTTTTTTTATAGGGTTTCTTTGTTTGTGGGTTTTTATTTTGTGTTGTTTAAAGGGGTGGATGCCACAGTTTAAAAATTTGTTAGTAACAATATTGAGGGAGGTCTTAGGTTTTTTTCTTTGTTATTAGAGGGGGTAAAAGGAAAGAGGGGTTAGTTATTAAGGGAAAAATGGTAGTTGGTAACGCTAGAATTAAGTGCAATGAGGAGAAATTGTGGGAACAATTTAAGAACGAAATGTAGTTGTTCTATTGTTAGCTTTAGATTAAAGTTAGTTTAAAGTTCAAATTTTCCAAAAAATATTCAAATATATTATTAGTTGGCAATGCGAACAATTTTAAATGGATAAATCTATTTAATTTGTTATAGGAAATTAAGAAAGAAAAGAAGAAGTTGTTGGAATTTGAAAGAAAAAGTTATAAAATATCTATAGTTGTTCGAAAATGTTCAATATTTTTTAGTTGGCAACGCAAAAATATTTCTAATAGTAACATAAACTAAACAAATCTAATATTTTTATGTTTATTAAATAATTTATAATTTCTATATTCAAAATTGATTACAAATGGCAACGCTAAAGTGTCTATATCTTTAAAAAGGTTAATAAATGAGTTGGCAATGCGATATAATATAAAATTTTTATGAGAATTTTCGAAAAATTTTACAACTCTTAAAGAAATTATTATAAAAACCTTGAAAATTTATAAAATTTATTTAAGTTGGTAAAACATTTTAGAGTTGGTAACGCGAAATTGTGTAAATGTTTAATAATTTAGTTGGCAATGCGTTGAAATTTAAATTTTTTCATCAAAATTATTGAAAAGTTATGCAATCATTAAATAAATTGTTATAAAAACCTTTAAAATGTATAAATCTTTTTTTAGTTGGCAACTCGTTTTTTTTAATTTTTAAGAAAAAGTAAGTTAAACTTATGAAAATGTTATATATTATACTTATTTAAGTATTTCTTTTAAAAATTTACAAAAATTATTCAAGTTGGCAACGCGATAAATGGTAAATGTTTAAGTATTTCTTTTAAAAATCTACAAAAATTATTCAAGTTGGCAACGCGATAAATGGTGAATGTTTTATAATTTACTTGGCAATGCGATTATGGGCAATATTTTTATAAGAATTTTAGAATTGTTAAAGAAATTTGTTGCAAAACCTTGAATATTTATAAAATTTGTTTTAGTTGGCAATGCGTTATAACAAAATTTCATATTAAAAGTATGTATATTAAAGGTATGCCCAACTGGAGAATAAATTTTCAGTTAAAGTTGTTTTAGAATTTCTTTTAAAATTTACAAAAAATCTTTAAGTTGGCAACGCGAACATGTGTAAATATTTAAAAATAAGTTGGCAATGCAAATATTTTATATATTTGTATAAGAACTTTATAATACTTTGGGAATTGTTATAGATAGTGTCATAAAAACTTTGAAAACATATAAAATTTAATTTAGTTGGCAACGCGTAATAATATTTTTTTAAGAAACACTTAGCTTAACTAAAGAAAATGTTTTCAGTTAAAGTTAAATAAGAATTTCTCTTAAAATTTCTAACAAACATTTGGTTGGTAACTCGAAAATGTATAAATGTTTTAAAGCTAGTTGGCAAAGCTAAAATCTTCAATGTTTTTACAAGAGTTTAAAAAAATTTTAAACATTTCTATTTAAATTTATCCAGTATCTAAAAATTTCAAATAAGATGGCAACGCGATATACCTAAATCTTTTCAAATATGAAGAAATTGACAACTTTTAAAGTTCTGAAATAAAAGCTCTCGATTTCTTTAATAATTAATTTCTAAATAATGTTCAAGTTGGTAACGCGAGTATTTTTAAATTATTTAAAAACTAGTTGGCAAATCAAAAATCTTAATATTTTTTTTGAGAGTCGAAGAAAATGTTGGAAATTTGCCAAATTTTTGTTTTAATTTTTCAAATTTCCAAAATTTTCCTTAAAATGGCAACGCGATATTAATAAATTATTTTGCTAGTAAGAGAAAGTAAACAACTTTGGAAATTTAAAAATAAAATTTCAAAATTTCCATAATTTTCTATGAAATGGCAACGCGAAATATCAAATTTTGTTCAAATATTAAGAAGTGGAAGAAAAACTTTTAAAGTTCTGAAGTGAAAAGTTTTTGATTTCCTTAATGTTTCTTAACAGCCCCACTACCACCACCACCACATTCACTACTACCCGCCGATGAGCCATCACCCGCCCACCGACGCCTACGCGCCTCTTTGGCCGCCTGCATTTGGGCGGCCACCCGACTGGTCGTAGGAGTTGCATCAAAATCATTATAAAATTCCACCTCATCATCGGCCGTGGAATCGTAAGCGTTTGAAACATCTCCACCACTGGCACCACTGCCACCGCCACGATCAATATCGAAACTAACATTCTTACTATCTCATCCACCCCTATGCACTTGTACCGTAGCCTCCGCCGATTCTTGACTGCGCAACTGTTGACGATATTCATCCAATTCCTGCATGCGATAAGTGCCTAAATTGACTTGCATCATTAGGGTCTCCATAATGCGTTCATTTTTCAAGGCCTTGGAGGGTAGAACTATGGATAAGAGTTCTGTGGGCGAGATGCGGCATAGCTCCAAATCACGCGTCAATCTATCCATTATGCATTCGAATTCAAATTGGGTATCACGATTGGGTTGGATTTTCATTTTGGAAACCTTATTGCGGGCCCAGGCCAACATGGCCTCAAATTTGCGTATTTCAGGACACTGCAGTTCGCGGCACATGATCATTTGCACCATGGACTCGGAGAGATTAAGGAACTCGGGACATTTGAAGAGACCATGGGCCTTATTCTCTACAAACGATAAAATCATATTCACCAATTCCGAGGCCGAGGTATAACGCCAATAATAGTTCTCCAAAGAAATCAGCATAGGGCACACCACCTCTATGCGCAAAAACTGTTTGCAGTGATGAAAACAGGCCTGCAGCAGTTCGGGTAGATCATAATGTTCCGCCGCACATAGAAGACCTTAAGGAAAGCAATAAACATTTAAAATTTTGATTGAACTTTTAGGGAAATAAACTTACCCGGTATGGAAACACAGGTCAAAGGACATGTCCCCGTATGCAAATAATCCAGCAAAACTCTAAAAGTATCCGGATCAAATTCTATTATATTGAATTCGGTTTGCGCCAATTTCGCCCTATCCACTTTCTGAGCATCGGCACACACTGACAGTCTTGGCACGGCCAAATTATTGCCCGATTTATCTTTGTCTTTTTCTTTGCTATCCCTGTCTATAGATTTGTTGTTGTTGTTGTGTTGGTTTTTGCAAAAAGTGGAGCAACACAAAATTAAATAAAATTTTTCGAAACAAAAAACAATTTTTAAATGCAAATTATAATTTAAGATAATTAAAAATTTTTGAAACCGTCGAGGTGATTTGATTTTTTTTTGTAAAATGCAATGAAGAGATAAAAAATGAGAATAATTTTTAGTTTTTAATGATTTTTTTTGTTTATAATGAATTCAAAATTTTGCAACGTTCACATCAACGAAAAAAAAAAACGAACAAGACAGGTAGGTGGTGGGTTTGAAAGTTTGTGAGAGAGATTTAAAGACATTGATGTAAAAGAGAGTGAAAACAAAAGTGCATTTGAGAAAACATAAAGGTGAGAGTGAAATGAGCAATACAATGCAATTTAGAAGAGAGAAAGTGACCGTTATAAGAGAGTGTTTTAAGAAATTATAAGGTGAATAAGAAAATGAAAAAGGTGAATAACATTTAAAAAGAAAAATTCACAACAATATGAAAAATTTTCAATACAAAAGTGGTGAATAAAAGTGAAGTTCAAAATCACAGTAATGTAAAATTGAATTCAGACTCAAACGAATTGAAATGTCAAAAATATAAATAAAATTATGAGATACAACATGAATACAATGAATTTTTAAACAAATTTTGTAAAATTTTCCAAAAAAATTTGGTGTGGTGAATTTCCAATTATTAGTGGTCAGTAAAATATTTATCAGAAAAGTCAAGGTAAGTATTGAATTAGGCAGAAAATGTGTCATTTGTTTAGATTTTCATAGATTTTGGTAAAATTTTGAAAAAAATTGGTGTGGTGAATTTCCAATTGTTAGTGATGAGTTAAAGATTTGTCGGAAATTAAGGTTTTTGATTTAGTATTGAAATTTTTGTTTAAAGTTTATTAAATTTTCAAAATTTTTAGAGTGGTGAATTTCCATTTGTTAGTGTTGAGTTTGAATTTTAGCAGAAAAGTTAAGGAAATGTCAAGATAAGTATATAATTTGTGAGCAAATATGGAAAATTTTAAAATTTTATAATAAGTTTAGTAAATTTTTCAACATTTTGGTGTGAACGTTAGAGGTGAGTAAAAAATTTTCCAAAAAGTACGGATTTTATTTTATTTATCAAATATTTGTTAAAAATTTTATAAAATTTTCAAAATTTTTAGTGTGGTGAATTTCCATTTGTTAGTGGTGATTTTGAATTTTAGCAGAAAAGTTAAAGAAATGTCGAAATGGAGATGGAAGTTGTCAGTAAATATGGAATATTTTTAAATTTTATAAAAATTTTGTTAAATTTCGCAAAATTTTGGGTGTGGTGAATTTCCATTAGTTAGAGGTGGGTAAAAAATGTATTAGAAATAGCGGTTTTTGTTCATTATTTTAAAATAATATGAAAAAATTAAAAAATTTGGTATGGTGAATTTAGTTTTGTTAGTGGTGAGTTCAAAATTTATGAAAATTATGGATTTTTGTGGAAAAATTTAAAAATTTTTTGGAAATATTAAAAATTTGTTTAAGGTGTATACGTTTAAATCGTAATGAATATGAAATTGTTAAGAAAAATATATGTTTTATGAAAAATTATACAGTTTAAATTAAAATTAAGGGGTGGTGAATTTTGATTTATTAGTGGTGAATAAAATTTTTATAGCAAAAAGTTAATTTTTAAATAATAATTGAAAATATGTAATAATATAGGTGTGGTGAATATAATTTTGTTAGTGGTGAGTTTTAGAAAATGTTTAAAAATCATAAAAAATGCAGGAAATGTTAAGAAAATTTCAAAAAAAAAAAATTAAAAATTGTAAAGAAAAATTTGGTTAACAATTTTTATAAAATTTAATATAACAAGCCAATCCATATAAAATTTGTAAAAAAAATTTTGAAAATAAACCCAAAAAATTTAACAAAACACAAGCCAATTTTTTGTTAAAATAACATTAAACAAGCCAGAAATAAAAAAACGAAAAACAAACAAAAATTCCAAGAAAAAAAGTTTTCAAAACACAATTGTTGCAACACATCACATTAGTTTGTTTTTTTTTTTTTGTAAATATTTTTTACAAGGACATTTATACACCATATTTTATACAGGGCAAAGTCAAAGTACAAAGGACACGTAACGTAGTGTTTGGTATATTTTGATTTTGTTTTTAAAAAAAGGAAACATAAAGAAAGACGGAAAAAAACACACATCGATATATTTGTATTTATAGAAAATCAAACTCTTACTCGAACAATCTGTGGATGAAATCCATTTCTTTTATCCTCCGGATTCAATTGATTGGCATTCTTGTTGCGTATGGAACGACCCCAGCCGGCAGTGATGGTGCCGAGGCGTGAGAAAGCCCTTTTAACCATGGGCGAGGAAGGAACACTTTTCGGTCGTATCGAATCGGAATCGGGTACGGTGAGATAATTATTACTTTTGGGTTTTGATTTTGTGGTGAAACCAATGAAGGCGCTGGACGCGCAAATATTTCAGCAACTGGTATTTGTGGTGAACCGAAACCGGTTTGGATGCCATAAAGCATTTCCTATAGTTTAAGAAAAAAAGAAAATATAAAAAAATTACTTCACATTTGAGTCAAATCATTAACTTACCTGAAACACTCTACTTCTAACACCCAGTATCGCTCGCACACCGATAAAGCGTGCTTTTTGTTTTGACTGTCCCACCAGAAAGGTGACATCAAATAAATGAGCATTGTTAGGCACGATGGTTCTACATTTAAGAAAACTCTTGTAAAATCTTTTGCCAACTGATCGTAATCTTCAAATTGATCACGCACAGAATCCAGCAAAGGTGATGAGGGTCTCATGTGACCTAGAGAGTGTGAAAAAGTGGGTATATGTTTATAATTGAAATAATTACTAGGACCTTAATTTATATGCTTTGAGGGGCTGTTAAAAATGAGCTACAAAACATGTATTGCATGCAAGTTCATAGCAAAAACCAATTTTATTTCTTCTTTTTTTCCATATGCAAATGGGAGGGACCACTTTTTTTTTAAAATTAAGTTTGGAAATTAAGGAAAAAATTTTAAAAAAGACAAAAATAATTTTATAAAGTTTAAAGGAGGTTAAATATAAAAATATAGGAAAATAATGTCTTAATTTATGTTTTTCTAGCAGCCGCTATAAAATTTATCAACATTTTTTTTAAAATTCGTTAGTTTTGAAGTGTGGTGAATTTAGTTTTCTTAATGGTGAGTATAAATTTAATGAAAATAACACATTTTTGAAAAGTATATACAAATTTTATGTCAAAACTTAAACAATTGTGGTGTGGTGAATTTCTTTTTGTTAGAGGTGAATATAAATTTTATAAAATAATCAAATTTTTTATAAAAATTTTAATATTTTAAGCTAGTTATATTAAAAATTAAAATTTTTCGTAAAAATTTTGAAATTTTAGGAAAATTTTTTGTGTGGTGGACTTAGTTTTCTTAATGGTGAGTATAATTTTTATGAAAATAACCCCTTTTTGAAATGAATATATAAAATGTATGTCAAAACTTAAAAGAATTTGTTGTGGTGAGTTTGTTTTTGTTAGAGGTGAATATACATTTTGTAAAATACTCAAATTTTTTATAAAAATTTTAATATTTTAAGCTAATTGTCTTAAAAATTTAAATTTTTCGTAAAAATTTTGAAATTTTAGGAAAATTTTTGGTGTGGTGAACTTAGTTTTCTTAATGGTGAGTAAAATTTTTAATTAAAAAACTAAGTTTTTATCAGTATTTATACCAGATATTAAAAATCCATGAAAATCTCAGTGTGGTGAATTTCTTTTTGTTAGAGGTGAATATATATTTTGTAAAATAATGAATAATTTTATAAAAAATTTAACAAATTCATCAGCAAGTAATAACTATTCAGGAAAAAATAATATTTTTTGTAAGAATTTTACAATTTTTAGGTGTGGTGAATTTCTTATTACTAGTGGTGAGAAAATATTAGACCCAAAAACCAATTTTTTACAAATAATTTTCAAATATGGTTAAAATCAAAAAAAATTTTGCTGTGGTGAATTTCTTTTTATTAGAGGTGAATAAAAATTATACACCATTTGAACGTTTTTGATAAAAATATTAAAAATGTATTAAATTTTTATATATTTCTTACTTAGAAAAAGATTTTACTCTACTTTCTTTAGGTTTCCAATACAACTTCTGATGTATTTATGTATGTACTTCCTTCTACAAACAAATCTAAATCTTATTTAATTTTCCTTTTTTCAATGTCTAAAGTCTAAATGTCTAAAGTCCTTCGTTGTAAGCAGTCAAGTGTTTTGCCACAAAAATTCTTTCTATACAAAATATCTAAATATTTTACTACAATTTCTCTTCTCTTGAATTGTTACTATGTTTGTAGTACTATCAAGTATTATGTAAATTTACCCATATTTTACTAATTGACATTGTAAAATATGTTGCAAATTTTCAATCTCTAACAATATTGAATTTACACTTAAATTTATTCAACCATAATACTGGGGTTATTACAAATTTGTATTAATCAAATATTGAATAAGAAATCATCAGGCATTTTTGTTGTGGCTAGTAAGTAAAATCAAACTGTTGGATTTATTATTGGTTGAAAAGGAAATGTAAAATAATTGTTAAATCAATGTAAAGAAAAACTATTTTCAGTTGTGGTGGTTTGTTGTTAACCCCTTTGTGATATATTTGTGATATATTCCATACATAATCAAAAGTCTAGTCTTTACTAGAACTGAACTAGAACTGAACTAGAACTGAACTAGAACTGAACTAGAACTGAACTAGAACTGAACTAGAACTGAACTAGAACTGAACTAGAACTGAACTAGAACTGAACTAGAACTGAACTAGAACTGAACTAGAACTGAACTAGAACTGAACTAGAACGAACTAGAAAGGACTACTAGAATTACTAGAACTGAACTAGAATCTGACCTGAGCTACTGACAGATCTAACTAGAACTGAACTACTGAAACTACTGGAACTAGGAACTGAACTAGACTGAACTAGCAACCTGAACTAGAACTGAACTAAGACTGAACTAGAACTGAACTAGAACTGAACTAGATCTGACCTAGAATCTGAAACTAGATCTGACTAGAACTGAACTAGAACTGAACTAGACATGAACTAGGATCTGACTAGAAACTGAACTAGAACTGAACTAGAACTGAACTAGAACTGAACTAGAACTGAACTAGAACTGAACTAGAACTGAACTAGAACTGAACTAGAACTGAACTAGAACTGAACTAGAACTGAACTAGAACTGAACTAGAACTGAACTAGAACTGAACTAGAACTGAACTAGAACTGAACTCGAAACTGAACTAGAAACTGAACTAGAACCTGAACTAGAACTGAACTAGAACTGAACTAGACTGAACTAGAACTGGAACTAGAACTGAACTAGAACTGAACTAGAACTGGAACTGACTAGAACTAGAACTGAACTAGAACTGAACTAGAACTGAACTAGAACTGAACTAAACTGAACTAGAACTGAACTAGAACTGAACTAGAACTGAACTAGAACTGAACTAGAACTGAACTAGAACTGAACTAGAACTGAACTACTGAACTGAAGAACTGAACTAGAACTGAACTAGAACTGAACTAGAACTGAACTAGAACTGAACTAGAACTGAACTAGAACTGAACTAGAACTGAACTAGAACTGAACTAGAACTGAACTAGAACTGAACTAGAACTGAACTAGAACTGAACTAAACTGAACTAGAACTGAACTAGAACTGAACTAGAACTAACTAGAACTGAACTAGAACTGAACAAGAACTGAACTAGAACTGAACTTCGGAACGACATCTATAGAGTTTCCGAATAAGGACAATTCCCTTGGATCCTATCAAGTGTTGTAGGGATGGGTATTTAATGGACAGTGGCTCAGTACAGTTGTTTAAAATGCTGACAGAGATATAAGGAGTCCTTTAGACACCCAAACAAATGAAGTGTCTTCCAAGCAGAACTTGTGGGGAATATCAGATCATATATAAAACCGAATTTCCGAAAAGGGATGACTAGCTTGTTTTCGATCAAATGTTCGCAAAGTGTGTAATTAACTGACGAATTCAAGATAGATACTGGCACTGATGTTGTTGATGCCGTCCAAGCGGATCTCCTAGCAATCTGAAACGCGACGGAACTAATACTGGATCACTTTGATGTGGGGTTTGCTGTGACAACTTTTGTCGATATTAAGGTTATACATAAGGTTCTAATGCTGGTGTTTGTATTAAAGGCAGAGATATATACGAATTCTTGAGACTCCAAATTATATTGTCTTCAAAGTATGTAGACGGTTGGAAAGCGAACGAACTAAACTGGATCACATCGTTGTGGAGAATATCAGATCATTACAACACCAGACTTAGCGCAACACCAATAGTTTCCCAAAAGTGACACTGCGATGTATAGAAATATGAGGTAGCAGACGAACAAGCAAGACCCCGTCTTGCTTGTTCGTCTGCAAATGTAGATCTAAATAGAAAAGATATGAGGGTAAACCACCCCTATATATCATTATTATAGGATGATCTCTAACACAATCCGAGACACTGTCAACGATTCCTTGAATAGAAAAGTCTAAACATTGTGACTTGATGTAAGAGTATAAGAAATACTAAATGGATTCAAGTAGTAAAAAAAGCTGATAGGGGTTTTAACAGGTCATTGGACCGGACTTTTACAGGATGTTGAAGAAACGATTGAGAAAGTAACTTGCCATTATCCTAGAGAATACACAGTCTCTGGCAAAACTGGCTAGGATCAGCTTGATTTTAATAGCGTCGGCTTTTTGATTGGTAGACCTAAGAATCTCCTAACTTATAATGAGAAAGGATTTTAAAAAGGATTTTAGGTTATCTTCCCCTCACAGTGAATTTAAAAACTACTCGTTCTATTTCCATAGGTTGAGGTTTAAATTAAATAAATTATTTTATATTTCTGAAACTTTAGGTATTTGAATATATAGTTTGGAATATATACCCTGAAGTTCTAGCACCAAATAGTGAACTAGATGATCAGTCAAAATAAGTGATTTCTAATTAGATTAATAATGATATAATTAATAACCTCATACATGACGAGCAGCTGGCAATTGCTTACCACTACTAAGTACTACAGAGGCAGCAAACTGCCAACTGACTCCATAATAGTTTGACAATAAAAGCTGTCAAGAAATTAAGTACACTGCCACTCCAAGAACTAGCTGGTATAGTATATATCCAGAGATTTAGCCATCATTTATCCATAATGAATACTGAATACGCAAGTTCGAGTAGCAGATACAACAAACAAACACAGGCTATTAAGAAAATGAGGAAAATGTTTTGCAAGTCAAAAAAACAACATTGAACAATAAATTAAAATGAAGTAAAAGTAAATAAAAAAAACTACTACAAAACAACAACAAAGAAATTATAAACTAAGAAGAAAAAATAGCAAAAAAAAAAAAAGTAAAAATTTCAAACAACACACATCGGCCGCAGCATCATGATGATCAACAACAATAATTCGTACAACATATTCCATTCAATGTTATTATGTTTTGTACGTACGTAGTACATACATGAGCATTAGAGTGGTGCGTCTTTTTGTGGCATGTGTGTGTGTGCGTGTGTATTTGTGTTTACTGTGTGTACAATAAATTTTATTTAGTTTTGGGTTAATTTACTTGTGATCGGCGTACGTATGGATTAGTACGACTGCATAACCCTGAACACACAATGAAAGCTCTTCAAAGACTGAAATTGAAATGAAGCATTACATAAGAATTTTTATGTTGTTGTTGTTTTGCTTCTCTGAATATTTGATTATTGATTATGCATGTAATAAGAAAATATTCTTTCGATTTTCTTTTTCAATTAGTAGTGACTGTCAAGCATCTCTAAGGGCTAGCAATGGTGACTACACAACATCAAACTTGGTCCGTGAATGTCGGACATCTGTTAAGGAGATGGCGAAACATTCCACACTAGGACTGTACTGGATTTCTGGTCATAAGTCGATATCTTATCTTATCTTATCTTATCACTAGCAAGAGCAATAGCTCGATTCGAAACAGAATAGATTTGATTCTAGGACGAGATGTCGGAACATTTCCTAATACATATAGCTGTATTGGGTGCCGTTTCATTAGTAGATAACTGGTACTGCTATTGTGAACTCTCTTGCAAAAATAGGTACATCACTAGCTAAGGGCTATCAATGGAATGTCAGACATCTCTTAGAGTGATAGGGAAATATTCCATTATAGGACTGAACTGGATTCTGGTTCGTCAGCATTTGCCATTGCAGACTCTCTGCAAAAAGTTGTACACTACTATTAGGGAAAAAAATCAAAACTTTTGTTGATATTCTGCTCTCCATACACAAAAACTCTATTCGGAACAGTCTCTACGGTTAGGCTGACTACACAACATCAAAGCTATTCCGTGTTAGGTTCATCAGCAGATACCTGGTAACACTACTGCGGAATAAATTTGCACCAGTTACTGGCTAGCTTTGGGCTTCATGGTAGGAGATTGCATCTCCCTAGAAACGACTTCTTCGGAAGAAGAGGATTACATCCAATTTTCTTTCGCTATAACTGAATATATGTTGAGCTAGCAGTGATGTAAAACAATCTGCTCACCTAAACTATAAGTATCTAAGAGTATTTTCTTCGAAAAAAAAGGATTTAAAAACTGGGGAATCAGCAGAATCCGAAGGTACCAGACGTATGTTGGGAATGGTACTGAATAAAAAGGTGAGCAATTGGTGAATTATTATTTTGAGAGTTATTTCCGACCACTTTTGATAACGATAGCGCTAGAACACGTTGATGTTGTTGTAACAGTTTCGCGCGTTTTGAATGTTATTCCCTGGCGAACAAATTTCCGGTTGATATATCTGTTGCTAAGTTGACAATCATTGGTCGATTGGGAACGGAGATACAATTGTCATGGGTATGGGAAAATTCTTTGTCCTTAAGTTCTCTTCCGTTTAGCAAAAATATAGTAAAACGATTTCTAATGGTTATCAGCAATGTCGATATCATCGGGTCTTTTGAGAGATTTCTGAATTAGGAGTGACGGACACGAAGACCGACAGAATGATGAAATAAGTTGAGAAACAATGGAAATTTGTGAGATTAGGAGTGACGGACACGAAGACCGACAGAATGATGAAATATGTTGAGAAACAATGGAAATTGTGAGATTCGGTTTAGGATGCTCGGCACTTAACCTTCAAAAGACGTAAGGGAGTAGAGGTTATGAATGGCGAGTATACCCTTTGTTTATGAAGGATTTTAAGTTCATTATCTCACTAGATCACCGTGCATCTTCAGAGTTTATTCGCAAGGCAAACCCCACAGCCAAGAGGTCTTGTTACGGAGCTGATTTTTATTTCAAATGGAAGAAAAATTGATGTCATTATTTATGGAAAACGACAATGTCAAAATGTCACCGCGAAAGCGATGGAACAAGTGCATTTTTTATGGTTCGAGCATGCAAATCGGACGAAATATTACGAACTTTTCATTTAAAATATGTAAGTCTTCAGCTTTTCGAACATTGTTGGCTAAGTAATCTCCAAAGAAGAAAGACTAAAGAGCACGTTCGACCGTCTAGATAGATGCGTAAACACACGCAAAGGAGTAGCGATAGAACGTGAATTTTGATAAAAAATTGAATTATTTTGCAAACGTTTATATCTACATGTTCAAATAGCATAGACCAACGTCAGGTATGTCTATTGCCGAGGCGCTGGCATGAGTAAATACGGTGGACAAAATTTTCCATGATTCAAGCTACAAATCGTTCAAAATATCAGAAATTCATGTTCAATGTTGGCATAGACCAACGACGTAATGTAACTTTATCAAGTTCATCAGTCAAAATGATAGAGGAGGCACAAAGCACTACGACCTATGTTAAGATAAGTCACAATAGAACCGAACTTTGATAAATAAAATCGAATATTAAGTAAACGTTCTTGATTAAATAGTACAAATGGATGTTTCAAACTGTGAATACAAAGCTAAGTTCTTTCTAGTCGAGAAATGTCAAAAACACCCTTTTGGAAATTTTCAAAGAGAATAACCACGAGAATAATATTTAAGAAAACTTTTAAAAAAGTCATTGTTGTTTGGCATAGACCAACAGTCGACCGAAAATCAAACATTAAAATCCGTATTTATCCTATTCAGGGGAAATACAAAATTTTACTTCATTACCAAGTAAACCTTTGAGTACCCTAATACCCTATTACATATGTACATATATTGGTATTTTTCCAAAAATGTCACGAACACAATTCGAACTCACTACTACCTCGATCTAAACGTGTCATTTTAAAACATTTCGAATATCGTAGGTGGTCGAGGCGTCATAAATTTGTATATATTTTTCGAAAAATCTA